>NC_081367.1:72328615-72503615 GCF_030684315.1 Stegostoma tigrinum | reverse complement strand
AGGGCTCGTGGTATTAGCACCAGACTATTAATCCAAAGACCCGGGTCATTTTCTGCAGAACCAGGTTCGAATCCCGCACGGCAGATAGTGGAATTTGAATTCAATGAAGAAGCTGGAATTAAGAGTCTAATGATGACCATGAATCCATAGCCGATTGTCAGGGAAAACCCATCTGGTCCACTAATGTCCTTTAGGGAAGGAAATTACCACCTTTACCACATCTGGACGATATGTAACTCCAGGCCCACAGCAATGCAGTTGACTCTTATCTGTGGGCAGTTAGGGATGGGCATTAAATGCTGGCTTGGCCAGAGAGGCCCCATCCTGAGAGTGAATAAATTCTGAGATAATAAGGTGTGGAGCTGGATGAACACAGCAGGCCAAACAGCATCAGTGGAGCAGGAAGGCTGACATTTTAGGTCTGAATCCTTCTTTACAAAAGTCTAGGACTAGAAAGGTCTTCATTTCTGAAGAAGGGTCTCAGCCCGAAACAGCAGCTTTCCTGCTCTTTTGATGCTGCTGGGCCTGCTGTGTTCATCCAGCTCCACACCTTGTTATCTCGGATTCTCCCGCGTTTCAATCAATAAATTCTTACTGTTTACACTGAAAGGATATCAAAGCTGTGACAATGCCGTATGCCGACCCCATTGCAAATGAGCCAGCAAAAATCCAAGCAAAGTTCCCAACCGACTTGAAGAAAGCAGCAGCATCAAATGTGTCTGGGTTGTCCTTTGGACTGTATATGGAGATGGAGCTGGTGAACAGGGAAGAAAGAAGAAATTAAGAAGTGTTAGCACAGGTCAAACGGTCAGACCAGTTTAAAAAAGCTTACACGTGCCCACATTACGAAACGTTAGTGCACAGGTACAGAATTATTTGGCTTAAATTTAACAAAAGAATTCACGAGGGTGTTTTCAATACATTTTGAACTTGCACCATCTTGAGGTAATAAAAACGGGATCTGATAGCCTGAAGTAGAGAAATGATTTGCGCTGGTGGCTGAGTTCCGAACTGGAGGAGTGCAGCTCCAACAACAGTCAAGAGGCTTGGCCACAGTCCAGAGCATTTGCAAGCACCGGCTCCACCAATGTCTCCTTTCTGATTGAGTGTGCAGCACATCCTTCTCTAGAGCAGTTTTAGAAATTCCTTCACCATTTTCCCGCAACATTCTCCCAATCCGTATCTGGGTAATTGAAGCCCCACAATAGCTGCAGTTATCGTGTATCTATAACTCCCTGCAGATTTGTCCCTCTGCTGTCCTCTCACTATTAGGAGACAAAGAAAATAGCATGAGCTGCGAGAAAGTCTAACAAAATAGACTGTGGCCTTTCCCTTCAGGCGAATACTCATTGCAACACTATAATGTCTCAATGTCTCAGCTACAGGGAGAGGCTGAATAGGCTGGGGCTATTTCCCCCGAGCGTTGGAGGCTGAGGGGTGACTTTATAGAGGTTTATAAAATCATGAGGGACATGGATAGGGTGAATAGACAAGATCTTTTCCTGAGGGTAGAGGAGTCCAAAACTAGAGGGCATAGATTTAAGGTAAGAGGGGAAAGATTCAAAAATGACCTGGGGAGCAACATTTTCATGCAGAGCATGGTGTGAGTGTAGAATGAAGTGGTGGAGGCTGGTACAATTCCAACATTGAAAAGGCACCTGGATGGGTATATGAATGGGAAGGGTTTAGTGGGATATGGGTCAAATGCTGCCAAATAGGACCAGAATAATTACCGATATCTGGTCGGCGTGGACGGGTTTGTCCCGAAAGGTCTGTTTTTGTGCTGTACAGCTCCATGACTCTATCGCTCCCATGTCTTCCCTCATCATCACAGCCTACACTTGTTTTTAAAATAAATTCTTGTATCTTTTCCAAACTCTTCATATTGTGGTATATGAAGTGTTGGCTCCCTCAAATGTTTAAGCCATGCTTTCAGTATTGCCACGCTGCTTTCTCTCCTGTAGCTCAGCCATCTCTTTGGCACGCTTTGTGCACTGATGCAGTCTGGGTTTTGCAGTCCTTTGCAGTCTGCTCCTTTTATGGATGGACCCTACATCCTTCTCTACAATCGTTCAGCATTCCCACTTTATGGAAACTTTTCTTTTTTCCCACTTCCATACATTGGTGCCTATCTCCTACACACTGAGTTCAAACTCTCCCCGACCACTTAATTAAATTACTTTGCGAGGAATTTTTCTCACAGTCCTGTTATGGCGCAAACATATCCCTTTTGAAAAGGTCCACCACGCTCCAATGCTCCAGATACCTGATGCCTTAACTCTTGCATCACGCCTTGAGCCAAGCATGGAGTTTGCCTTCTTGTTTCCATGTTGATGAGCACGCGGCACTGGGAGCAATCCGGGTACTCCCACATCTGTTTCTGGACATTCTTTTGCAAACATCAACCCAAGGGGTTTCATTGGATAAGAGAGCACTTTCCCACTCTCCACTCAACAAGGTACTCCCCTTATCAAGTTTACCAAAGGCTACAGGCACAATGCTCTGCCCTCTCCACTCCAACATATTCCTTAGCCACTAATGCAGAAGAGTATCTGTCAATTCACCAGTGGTACTCCACACAAACCATCCTTGTGGACTTCTACCGAACCAAATCCCGATCACTGAAGTCTGGAACAAATCAGGAACATATCTATCACGCTCTTCCTTCTATCACCGTCAGATTCCTCATTAAAAATTGCAAATAAACCCCAAGGCCACCTTTTCAAGTCAGAGGAGGGCAACTATAAATGCACCAAGTTACCCAGCCCCCTCATTAACATTCCTTTCTCCTCAGAAAATCAGATGGAGATTCTCTGAAAGTAGAACAACAAACATTGAACCAAACACAGAGAATGCTGGAGAAACTCAGCTGTCATCTGTGGAGAGAGAAACAGAGTGAACGTTTCGAGTGCAAAATGACTCTTCTTTAGAGCTGTTTTGGGCTCCTAACCCTAACCCTGGTTAGTGGACTCAAAAAGTTCACACTCTCTCTCTCTTCACAGATGCTGCCAGACCTGTTGAGTTCCTCCAGCATTCTCTTTTTTTCCCCCGGATTTCCAGCATTGGCCTTATTTTGCCTTTAATCTAATTTGAGAACATTTTACCATCGCACCGGCAGGAAAAAGAAAGAACTGGACTTACTTGTGGACAGATCGGAGATTGATGGACACTTTGAAGATGTACTTAGAAACACAAAACATCAGCCTTCCTGCTCCCCTGATGCTGCTTGGCCTGCTGTGTTCATCCAGCTCTACACCTTGTTATCTCTCTACTTAGAAAGTTTGATGTGGATTCTCACGATATAAGCATCTTTCACCAAAAGGCTAATTACTTATTCCTTAAAGTTTTACCTTTGTGAACATGTTCTGATCTACATTTGACAACAGACTTGACTTGAAGTGGCATACAAACGCAAATCAGTGAATTATTAACGTGCCACATCGTTTCCATTTGCAATACAGTCACTGGGCAGTCACATCCCGAGATAGTTACAATGCAGAATATTAGTGCAATCCTGAAAACATTTACAGATAATGGTTCAGCATAATGGTTGGCTATGGCCAAGTCTATCATCATGAGACCGTTGGCCCAGAGAACTAGATAGAGTTTGTGGATCCCTGGTTCATACTGCACCATGACAGATGGCGGAAACTGAAAGAACCTGAAATAAAGAGTCTAATGATGACCATGGGACCATTGACAGGAATGACCCATCTGTTTAACTTAATTCAGAAAACATTCCTCAACTGAAGAAAATTGCAGTCCTTACCTGGTCTAATCTACACATGACTCCAGACCCAAAGCAACATGGTTGACTCTTAACTATCCTCTCAGCAGTAAAGGCTGGTCCCGCAGGAATGAATAAAAATCTCAAAATAAATATCAGGTTCCTTGCAACTGCTCCAGGTAATATTTTGTTAAAAACACTACTCCATTAAATCTGCAATCCGTGAAGGCTGGGTCAGAAAGTCTGTAAGGTTCTGGGGAATTTACAAACCCATGTGTCTTTTGGATTTAAGTGCTCACAAGTCACCGCTATCCCAATCATTAAAAGAGATAATTTTCATCAAGTTTTATAGTTTACACATTGACTTCACTCGCAGGAGAGGCTTACATGACGAAAGAGCAACATGTAATATTTCATGATTCAAGTCTCCAGCAAACGACAGAGGAAATTAATCAAACTCTCAGCACAGCAGCTGGGGAGGCTCTGAAAACATCCAGAATTAGAAAACGTAGGCCCTGGTTTTAAACTCATCAATGTGGTGGGAGGTTGTGTGAACAGGTTTGAGCTCAACACCAGGTTTACACCCTGCCTAATTAGGTCATACAATCCCTACTGTGTGGAAAAAGGCCATTTGGTCCATCAGGTCCACACTGACTCTCTGAAGAGCATCCCACCCAGTTGCTCCTCCCTATTCTATCCCTATAACCCTGCATTTCCCTTGGCTAACCTACCTGGCCTACACACTTTTCCTTGGCTAATCTACCCTAACCTGCACATCTTTGGACTGTGGGAGGAAACCGGAACACCCGGAGAAAACCAACGTGCAGACACGGGGAGAATGTGCAAACTCCGCACGGACACTTGCCTGAGGCTGGAATCGAACCCAGGTTGCTGACACTGTGAGGCAGCGTTGCTAACCACCGTGCCACCGTGCCACTCCAAAGCAAACATCTTAAGCTTGAAGTTGCCCAGCCACTTTGAGCTGACCACCTGGGGTACATCACTAAGGAGTCTTGTAGCAGTGGGATTCAAACGCACAACTTGAGAAAGATTGGAGCTTCAACCCCAGTGCCTTAGACCCCTCGGCTGTGCAATATTCCATGGGTATGCGGCCTGAAGCCTCCCCACTCTTGATAAATCAGGTTGCTGGGAGCAACGACAAACTTTATCTAAAACGTTGTGTCAATGATATATCAAACCAAGTGGACAACGGCAAGAATCCATCAGCTCCAGTTCCAAACCTGCATTGGTCAGATCCAGCCAATTAACTTTCTCCCTTATAAGATAACCAAGCGTGGAGCTGGATGAACACTGCAGGCCCAGCAGCATCTCAGGAGCAGGAAAGCTGATGTTTCGGGCCTAGACCCTTCATCAGAGAGGGGGATGGGGAGAGGGAACTGGAATAAATAGGGAGACAGGGGGAGGCGGACCGAAGATGGAGAGTGAAGAAGATAGGTGGAGAGAGTATAGGTGGGGAGGTAGGGAGGGGATAGGTCAGTCCAGGGAAGACGGACAGGTCAAGGAGGTGGGATGAGGTTAGTAGGTAGGAAATGGAGGTGCGGCTTGGGGTGGGAGGAAGGGATGGGTGAGAGGAAGAACAGGTTAGGGAGGCAGAGACAAGCTGGGCTGGTTTTGGGATGCAGTGGGGGGAGGGGATGAGCTGGGCTGGTTGTGGGATGCGGTGGTGGAAGGGGAGATCTTTCTCCCTTCAATGGTTTGGTTGACAGTGGGGCATCATGGATCATTAATTTGAAAAATTACATCATTTAATTTCATGAACATAAATCCCAACTTTCATTTCACAAAGCTTCACCGTAAATTAAGATCAATAACAGAGACGGGGTGCGCGTAATTTTGACTTTGAGATAATAAAATCAGGTGACATCTCCCAATTTTCATTTGCATTCCAGCTCAAAAAATACAGTTGGAGTGAAATGGAATGAACAGCCAACTCACTCACTCCGTACATACTCAAGTAAAATGCACAGTCACCAAATTCCCTGAAAACTTATTGGGAATTCCTAAGTTCAGGATAAATAGTCTGATAGCCAGCTCGTTGAGTGCACAGGAAGGTTGCTCAGGATCTGATCCTGGTACACAAGTTGGAGCCCTGAATTACAACAGAACAAACTTTTTAACAATTCATTCACAGCTTGTGGACATCACTGCCTGGGCTGGTATTTATTTCCCATCTCTAGTCACTTTGCATATGGTGATAGGGAGGCACCATCTTCGATAGCAGACGTCCTTAGGCCCCAGGTACACCACAATGCCCGTAGGAAGGGACTTCCAGGATTTTGATCCAGTGACAGTGAAGAAATTACGATATATTTCCAAGTCAGGATGGTGAGTGGCTTGGAAGGGAACTTGTAGGGGGTGATGTTCCCATGTATCTGCTGCCCTTGTCCTTCTAGATGGAAGTCATCATTAGGGCAGCATGGTGGCTCAATGGTTAGCACTGCAGCCTCACAGCACCAGGGACTCGGGTTCGATTCCAGCCTTGGGTAACTGTCTGTGTGGAGTTTGCACATTCTCCACGTGTCTGCGTGGGTTTGCTCCCACAGTCCAAAGATGTGCAGGTTAGGGTGGATTGGCCATGCTAAATTGCCCATAGTGTTCAGGGGTGTGTGGGTTATAGGGGGATGGATCTGGGTGGGATGCTTCAAGGGGCAGTGTGGACTTCTTGGGCCGAAGGGCCTGTTCCACACCTAGAGAATCTAATCAAATAAAAGTGGTCGTGGGTTTGGAAGGTGCTGCCTGAGGATCTTTGATGAGTGCCTGCAGTGCATCTTGTAGATAGTACACACTGCTGCTACTGAGCATTGGTGATGGAGGCAGTGGATGTTTGTGGATGTGGTGTCAATCAAGCGGATGCTTTGTCCTGGATGGTGTTAAGCTTCTTGAGTGTTGTTGGGGCTGCACTCATCAAGGCAAGTGGGGAGTGTTCCATCACAGTCCTGACTTGTGCCTTGTAGATGGCGGACAGGTTTTGAGGAGTCAGGAGGTGAGTTACTCACCACAGTACTTCTAGTCTCTGACATGCTTAGGTTCTGAAAGTAGCAATAGCTTCTGATGGTAGCAAAGTGTAGAGCTGGATGAACATAGCAGGCCAGGCAGCATCTTAGGAGCTGAAAAGCTGACGTTTCAGGCTTAGATCGTTCTGATGGGTTGGCTTTCACCCATTTTAGTTTCTCAGTTGGTGGGTTATGATGAGAGGAGACAATTGCTCTCTCCAAGAGGTACTGTGCGTCATGGAGCTTCTGGGGAGAGTCCGGCAGCATCATGGTGTTGGGTGGCTCCTGCTGACATGGCAGCTAGACCAGACAGGAGGCAGAAATTGCTCAGCGAAGGGCCTGGCAGGAGCGAGCAATGAGTACATGTAGTGTGACATGAACCCAAGATCACAGTTGAGGCCATTTTCCTGGGTATGGAACATGGCTGTCAGACTCTGCAAGCAAACACTTCAGTTTTTGTTTTGAAGCACATCATCTATGGAGCAATATTGATTCACATAAACAGCTAAGGCCCTTGAACAATTCCTGATTAGTTTGTATTTTTCTTGATGAATTATTGGTGCTTTGCATTCGTTCCCTTCAGGAGATGTGTGACTTGAAATGAGGAGCTGGACAATTGAAGTTACAGAAATGTGATGTGCACCCACACAGCATCCTTAATACAAGGGAAAAAGAAAGTCACAGAACCCCACTTGTAAAAGCACCAACAGCTAGATTAGAGGAGCAGGAAAGCTGACGTTTCAGACCTAGACCCTTCTTCAGAAATGAGGGAGGGGAAAGGGGTTCTGAAATAAATGGCGGGGGGGAGGAGGCGGATAGAAGATGGATAGAGGAGAAGATAGGTGGAGAGGGACAGACTGGTCAAAGAGGCGGGATGGAGCCAGTAAAGGTGAGTGTAGGTGGGGAGTTAGGGAGGGGATAGGTCAGTCCAGGGAGGATGGACAGGTCAATGGGGCGGGATGTGGTTAGTAGATGGGAGATGGGTGCGGAGCTTGAGGTTGGAGGAGGGGATAGACGGGAGGAAGGACAGGTTGGGGAGGCGGGGACGAGCTGGGCTGGTTTTGGGATGCAGTAGGGGGAGGGGAGATTTTGAAACTTGTGAAATTCATGTTGATATCAGTGGGCTGCAGGGTTCCCAGGCGAAATGTGAGGGGCTGTTCCTGCAACCTTCGGGTGGGAGTCTTCAAGAGCTTTACCACAGTTCTAACTGTGATCATCTCTTGGTCCAGCTTGGGGTTTGACAGCTGACGTATTTCAGAGGATGAGGGACAAAGTGAGGTGAACTATTGAGGATTGCACAAGAAAGCTGTTGGCTTGCCTTCCACAATTTTACAGCATAAAAACCAGGAACAAGGGAAGAGCATATCTACACACAACAATGAACGCAGCAGGTGATCCACAAGGCTATAATTTCTCTTTAGTTTCATGCCCACAGACAGTTGCTCGGTAAAATGGCAGGGTTGGGACATGGATGGACAGATGCATGGAGGGGACAGCACAAATCAGATGTAATGGGATCTAATGCGAATAAGCTGACAACCTGGATGTTATAACATCTCTGATGTTTGCCTATATCCTTCCTTTCTTAAAATGAACCGTGTTTTAAGTTCCGTGCAGACATTTTACACAACTCCAGATCTTTGATGAGATACAAGATTGAAGTTGTGCACATACAGAAATATTGATAACAATAAGAGGAAAGCATCCAATTACAGGGCACAGCACTGAGAAATGAGAACAGGAAAGCAAAGCTAAGTATCCAGCCACTGAATGTCAATAGATGCTTGGTGTTATGTCAAACATTGTGCACGTGGACCCTTTTGTATGTAGACTGAACAGATGGAACAGCTGTCAAGAATATTATGGTATTCATTTTTTACTATTTTAGTCTCATTGAATGGCAAAGGGAAATATCATAGAATCCCTAGAGTGTGGAAGCAGGCCATTCAGCCCATCAAGTCCACACCAGCCCTCCAAAGACAATCACACACTTCCCATGGCTAACCCACGTAGCCTGCACACTATGGGGAAGGTGTTGTGGCCGATCCACCTAACCTGCACATCTTCGGACTGTGGGAGAAAACCGGAGCACCCGGAGGAAACCCACACAGACACAGGGACAATGTGCAAACTCCACACAGACAGTAACCCGAGGGTGGAATCGAACCCAGGTCCCTGGCGCTGTGAGGCAGCAGTGCTACCACTGAGCCACCGTGCTGCCCAATGATTTAAAACAAACACACATCAGCTTAATAAATAAATAGCAAAGTCTAGGAAGCTCAGAGTAATAAATAGAACAACTGTTCTATGCTCTAAGTTTCTCCACTTTAAAACACATTGCTTTGAGGTAATTTGTCCCCATGTAAATATTCTCTCTGGCAGGAGAAAAAGTAACTTTATATTCTTTCGAAATTAAATACTTGGTAGTAATTTATTGTACAGCCCCTCCACACGTTTCGAGTTTGTTTTAGATACTGCCGTTTCTGCTTTTGTTGTGATTGTGTTAGTGTCAGAGATAAATATCAGTATTTCAATACCATTTCCGTAGTTAGTGTTATTTACAGAAGGCAGGAACTGCTGATACTTTAGTCCCAATAACGAATAACCTACAAACACACAAAGAAAACAATGCAAATATAACTGCTCCAAGAGCAGGTCAGAGGCAGAGAATCCTGGAGCAAGTAACTCCTGAATCCCCAAAGACTGTCCATCACCTACAAGGCACAGGCCACGAGTGTGATGGAATACTCCCCACTTGCCTGGATGGGTGCAGCCCCAACAACACTCAAGAAGCTTGACATCTTCTGGGTCAAAGCAGCCGCTTGACTGGCGCCACATCTTCAAACATCCACTCCCTCCACTACCAACACTCAGTATCAGCAGCATCTACAAATGTACTGCAAAACTTCACCAAAGACCCTCAGACAGCACCTTCCAAACCCACGCCCACGTCCATCTAGAAGGACGAGGGCAGCAGATACATGGGAACATCACCCCCTCCAAGTCTCCCACCATCCTGACTTGGAAATATATCACCGGTCCTTTACTGTTGCTGCATCAAAATCCTGGAATTCCCTCCCTCAAGCTTTGTACCGAGAGTACACGCATGCAGTGGTTCAAGAAGGCAGCTCACCACATTATCTCCAGGGCAGCTAGGGATGAGCAACAAACGCTGGCTCAGCCAGGAACATCCAAAATTGTGCAAACACAAATAATTCAGAGATGGGTCCTGAAGATTGTTTTATTGGTAGAGCGACGGAGTTTCGGAGCCATGAGGTCATGCTGCAGCTGTACAAAACTCTGGTGCGGCCGCACTTGGAGTATTGCGTACAGTTCTGGCTGTCACATTATAGGAAGGATGTGGAAGCATTGGAAAGGGTGCATTGGAGATTTACCAGGATGTTGCCTGGTGTGGAGGGAAGGTCTTATGAAGAAAGGCTGAGGGACTTGAGGCTGTTTTTGTTAGAGAGAAGGTGGTTAAGAGGCGATTTAATAGCGACATACGAGGTGATCAGAGGATCAGATGGGATGGACAGTGAGAGCCTTTTTCCTCGGATGGTGATGGCTAGCACGAGGGAACATAGCTTTAAATTGAGGGATGAGCGATATAGGACAGAAGTCAGAGGTAGGTTCTTTACTCAGAGAGTAGTAAGGACGTGGAATGCCTCTTCATCTCCAACTGCCATCGAGACGTTAACCGCCTCAACCTCTCCACCCCACTCACCCACTCCAACCTCTCCCCCGCAGAACGGACAGCCCTCCGCTCCAACCCCAACCTCACCATCAAACCCACAGACAGGGGTGGCGCAGTGGTAGTATGGCGCACTGACCTCTACATCGCCGAGGCCAAACGCCAACTCTCCGACACCTCCTCCTACCGCCCCCTTGATCATGACCCCACCCCCGAGCACCAAACCTTCATCTCCAATACCATCCATGACCTCATGACCTCAGGGGACCTCCCACCCACAGCCTCCAACCTTATTATTCCCCAACCCCGCACGGCCCGTTTCTATCTCCTTCCCAAAATCCACAAACCTGCCTGCCCTGGTTGACCCATTGTCTCAGCTTGTTCCTGTCCCACCGAACTCATCTCCACCTATCTGGACTCCATTTTCTCCCCTTTGGTCCAGGATCTCCCTACCTACGTCCGTGACACCAACCACGCCCTCCACCTCCTCCAGAACATCCAATTCCCTGGCCCCCAACACCTCATTTTCACCATGGACGTCCAGTCCCTATACACCTGCATTCTGCATGCAGATGGCCTCAAGGCCCTCTGCTTCTTCCTATCCTGCAGGCCCAACCAGTCCTCCTCCACCGACACCCTCATCTGCCTAGCCGAACTCGTCCTCACCCTCAACAACTTCTCTTTCAATTCCTCCCACTTCCTACAAAGGGGGTGGCCATGGGCACCCGCATGGGCCCCAGCTATGCCTGCCTCTTTGTAGGTTACGTGGAACAGTCCCTCTTCCGCACCTACACAGGCCCCAAACCCCACCTCTTCCTCCGGTACATTGATGACCATCGGCGCCGCCTCTTGCTCCCCAGAGGAGCTCGAACAGTTCATCCACTTCATCAACACCTTCCACCCCAACCTCAAGTTCACCTGGGCCATCTACAACACATCCCTCACCTTCCTGGACGTCTCAGTCTCCATCTCAGGCAACCAGCTTGTAACTGATGTCCATTTCAAGCCCACCGACTCCCACAGCTACCTAGAATACACCTCGTCCCACCCACACTCCTGCAAAAATTCCATCCCCTATTCCCAATTCCTCCGCCTCCGCCGCATCTGCTCCCATGATGAGGCATTCCACTCCCGCACACCCCAGATGTCCAAGTTCTTCAAGTACTGCAAATTTCCCCCCACAGTGGTCGAGAACGCCCTTGACCGCGTCTCCCGCATTTCCCGCAACACATCCCTCAAACCCCAGCCCCCGCCACAACCGCCCAAAGAGGATCCTCCTCGTTCTCACATACCACCCCACCAATCTCCGGATACAATGCATCTTCCTCCGACACTTCCGCCATCTACAATCCAACCCCACCACCCAAGACATTTTTCCATCCCCACCCTTGTCTGCTTTCTGGAGAGACCACTCTCTCCGTGACTCCATTGTTCGCTCCACACTGCCCTCCAACCCCACCACACCCGGCACCTTCCCCTGCAACCACAGGATGTGCTACACTTGCCTCCACCCCTCCTCCCTCACCTCTATCCCAGGCCCCAAGATGACTTTCCATATTAAGCAGACGTTCACCTGCACATCTGCCAATGTGGTATACTGTATCCGTTGTACCCGGTGTGGCTTCCTCTACATTGGGGAAACCAAGCGGAGGCTTGGGGACTGCTTTGCAGAACACCTCCGCTCAGTTCGCAACCAACAACTGCACCTCCCAGTCGCAAACCATTTCCACTCCCCCTCCCATTCTTTAGATGACATGTCCATCATGGGCCTCCTGCACTGCCACAATGATGCCACCTGAAGGTTGCAGGAACAGCAACTCATATTCTGCTTGGGAACCCTGCAGCCCAACAGAATCAATGTGGACTTCACCAGCTTCAAAATCTCCCCTTCCCCCACCGCATCCCTAAACCAGCCAGTTCGTCCCCTCCCCCCACTGCATCACACAACCAGCCCAGCTCATCCCCTACCCCCCTGCATCCCAAAACCAGTCCAACCTGTCTCTGCCTCCCTAACCTGTTCTTCCTCTCACCCATCCCTTCCTCCCACCCCAAGCCGCACCTCCATCTCCTACCTACTAACCTCATCCCACCTCCTTGACCTGTCCGTCTTCCCTGGACTGACCTATCCCCTCCCTACCTCCCCACCTATACTCTCCTTTCCACCTATCTTCTTTACTCTCCATCTTCGGTCCGCCTCCCCCTCTCTCCCTATTTATTCCAGAACCCTCACCCCCATCCCCCTCTCTGATGAAGGGTCTAGGCCCGAAACATCAGCTTTTGTGCTTCTGAGATGCTGCTTGGCCTGCTGTGTTCATCCAGCCTCACACTTTAATATCCGTGGAATGCCCTGCCTGCAATAGAAGTAGACTCGCCAACTTTAAGGGCATTTAAATGGTCATTGAATAAAGATATGGATGATAATGGAATAGTGTAGGTTAGATGGGCTTCAGATTGGTTTCACAGGTTGGCGCCACATCGAGGGCCGAAGGGTCTGTACTGTGCTGTAATGTGCAATGTTCTATGTTTGGCAGCTTGTTCCAGCGTGCCATTGTGATGTACTGACTCGGAAACTGTTAGTCTTTGTCGCTTGTTTTGAGGTTACCTCGTGTTTTGCTATTGCTAGGGGGCACCAGGTACTTACTTCTGTCAATTGCTATCAGAGAGCTGTGCCAGTATAAATGGAAGGATCTACATTTGGCTTCATGACTGTAAGCGAAAAGAGCCATTCCCCAGCATTTTAATGGCCAACTCCACTGAGTCAGCTTTTCTGTGCCAGGGCCCTGATAACATCAGCAATGCTGTAAACTTGAATTATTGAGGCTGAAAGAATGTGAGAAGCCAAATTAACATCAGTAGAGATCATCATCGTCCTGAGGGTGCTTAGCGTGAGAGTATCACTTGCAATTTAACTCCCATTCACTTTATCTCGGTTATTTTGCAAAAGGTTTACGCTTAATCATGTCACGAGCACTCAAGGGTTTAATTTTCTCTCATAATATACTGGTTAATACATTGACATTAAAATAATCTGCTCTGTTATTAGCTCATTTATTTTATTTGAAACTAATTAATAAATACTTTTATTTTAAACCAGTTCCAAGATGGCAGCAGGGTGGGACTCCTTAGCCCGAACTCATCTGCTCTGTCTGTTTCTTTCCGATTTGCTTCCCTTCTTTCTTCATACTTCCTGTCCCTGAGTCTTGAGTGAAGTCATCGCAGACTCCTGGCCTCAGTGAGGACTCCCGGCCCTGAGGTGAATCCCAGAGCAGATTGGAGTCACGGCCCCACATGGACTGGGATGGAAAAACCTGTTGTTCTGACCATTTTTATTTCTTTATTTTTCTAATTTCTTCCTCTGATTTTGAACTTAAGGGCCCTTGGTACTAAAGATGGCACCATAAGTGATGTCTTGAAACTTTTCACCCTACTCATGCGAGTACATGTGACAATAAAGCTAATTCTAATTTGTTTTCATTCATTCACTCGCTGGCTAGGCCCAGCATTTATTGCCCCAGGGGGCAGTTAACAGTCAACCATATCGCTGTGGGTCTGGAGTCATACGTAGGCCCAGGCCAGGTGAGGATGGAAGCTTCCTTCCTTTAAGTACATTAGTGAACCAGATGAGCTTTTACAGCAATGTATTCATGGCCATCGTTAGAGTCTTAATTCCAGATATTTATCGAATTCAAATCCCATGGTGGGATTTGAACCCTGATGGCCTGGGTTCCAAAATTAACAGTCTAGTGATAATACCACTAGGCCATCTCCTATATGGTCCCACAACTGTTGAAATCTTCTGTTCGAGCGTTTAAAATGATTGGCCTCCTGAGATCGCCAAACATGACCCACATTTATTTGATTCCCAGTTTTAGGCGATTGAGGATGTAATCTTTGAGCAATTTGATTTCAGAAAGAATTCAGAGAAGAGCAACAACAATGATTGAAGGTGGTAGCACCTAAAATTACAAAGAAAGTCTCCTAGAGGGGAGTTTGTGAAACTAACAGCTGAAAGCCATTAGGTACTGCTCTGGGTGTTATTATCAAATTAGACTGTGAGCATAAATGTACAGGAGAATAAAATCCAACAGCCCCAAACAAAAAATTCCACAAACAGCGCTTCTTTTTCAACAAGTAGATATGTGAAAATAAGACCATTAAAAAAATTAGGAACAGGAGCCGGCCATTCAGCCCCACAATCCTGTCCCACAAATAAATAAGATCATGCCTGATCTGGCGTTCCATGCCCAGTTTCCTGCTCTTTCCCTGGTGTCCCACATGATCAAGAATCTCTCTATCTCAGCCTTAAATATACACGCAAACACTGCCTCAGAAACCAATTATCACTATGTTCTTAACTTCTTTCAACTTTAGCGAATTATTTGCTTAGTTCAGCTAAATTGTCCGGAGCTCCAGTAGACATCTCCAAGGGCAATTATGTCACCATGTTAAAAAGAATGGGTGCACAGGATTGATCTGATCTCCAATAACTACCCACTCCTGCTCTGAAATAATTCTTCCCTTTATCTATGATCATCAATTGCAGTCCTTCATGAAAAAATCAATTTCTTTCAAGCAAACACTTCAATTTTTTTTGAAGCACGTCATCTATGGAGCAATATTGATTCAAATAAACAGCTAAGGCCCTTGAGCAGTTCCTGATTAGTTTGTATTTTTCTTGATGAATTATTGGTGCTTTGCATTCTTACTCTTCAGGAGCTGCGTGACTTGGAATTAAGAGCTGGACAATTGAAGCTACAGAAATGTGATGCGCACCCACACAGCATCCTGAATACAAGGGAAAAAAGTCACAGAGCCCCACAGGTGAGTCATGTGGCATGGAAACTGACCTTTCGGTCCAACCAGCTCAGGATCCCCATGTTTCCAAATTAAACGAGTCCCTGCGTTTGGCTCATATCCCTTCAAGTCTCTCCTTTTCATGTACTTATCCAAATGTCTTTTAAATGTTGTAAGTGTACCCACATTGACCACTCTCTCTGGTAGTACATTTCACCAACAAACCACACTCTGTGTAAAAGAAAAAATTTTAAAAGTACATGGTTGATTGATTAATTGATTGACAATAAGTAAAAATCAGTCAATTAATCACATCCTTTTTATAAATGTTTCTCACTTCCCCGTAAAAACAGGTACCGCTACTTTGAATCCCCCACTCTCAGGAAAAGGTCTTTGCCATTCACCTTAACTCTGCTCCTCGTGATTTTATAAACCTCCATAAGATCACCCCTCATGCTCCTGTGGGAAAAGTCCCAGTCTATCCAGCCTCTCCTTATAACTTGAGCCCTCCATACCCAGCAACATCCTGGTAAATCTTTCTGAACGCTCTGCAGTTCAATTATATCCTTCCTGTAACAGGGCAACCAGAACTGCACACAGTACTCCAGAAGAGGCCTCTACAACCTTAATGAGATGTTCGAAGTTATTGGGTAAAAATGGACAACGTGTAGAGGAAGCTGCCAGCAAGGATAATGCTCGGTCAAATGGGTAACTCTAAAAGGAGGTCTTCAAGGAACGAGACAAAAGTGCAAAATTTTAAGGGAGACGTTCCAGCAGCTGACCAACTGTCGGTGTGGTCAGCACGAATGGGCCAGAGGGATGCATGAAAAGCCAGTGTTGTGTGAAATTTACAGAATTCTTGAAGAGACACGGAATCCAGGGGGTGCCAGGCCAATCAGAAGCAAAATTGGCACAAAGGTAGGAGACAAATGGTAGTGGTTCAGTTTCAGGCCAGATTGTCTGTGTGGAGTTTGCACTTTCTCCTCGTGTCTGCGTGGGTTTCCTCTGGGTGCTCCGGTTTCCTCCCACAGTCCAAAGACGTGCAAGTTAGGTGGATTAGCCATGCTAAATTGTCCACAGTGTCCGGGGATGTACAGGGAGCTGGATGTGTTAGCCATGGGAAATACAGGGTTACAGGAACAGGTTGGGGGAATGGATCTTGGTGGGATGCTCTTCAGAGGATTAGTATGGGCTTTATGGCTGAATGGCCTGTTTCCACACTATAGCAATTCTATGAAGATTAGATCCCATGCTTGAGTGTTAGAGCTGGAAGGTCATGTTGCAGCTGAGCAGGACATTAGTTAGGTCACAAAATCAAAGTTGCTGGAAAAGCTCAGCAGGTCTGGCAGCATCCGTGGAGGAGAAAACAGAGTTAATGTTTCGGGTCCGGTGACCCTTCCTCAGAACACAGGCCACTTTGTTAGGCAACTATTGGAACAATGCGTTTAATTCTCTCTCATTGCTTTCGGAACGATGCTGTTAAGTGTGAAAGGATGCAGAAAAGATTTACAAGGATGTTGCCCGGGTTGGAGGGTTTGAGCTACAGGGAGAGGTTGAATGGGCTCAGGGTATTTTCCCTAGAGCATTGGAGGCTGACAGGTGACCTTCTAGAGGTTTATAAATCATGAGGAGCATGGATAGGGTGAATAGACAAGATCTTTTCTTGAGGGTACTGGAGTCCAAAATTAGAGGGCATAGGTTGAAAGTGACAGGGGGAAGATTTAAGCGGAGCAACTTTTTCACACAGAGGGTGGTGTGTGTATGGAGTGAGCTACCAGAGGAAGTGCTGGAAGCTGGTACAGCTGCAACATTTAAAAGGCTTCTGGATGGATACGTGAACAGGAAAGGTTTAAGAGGGATAGGAGCCAAATGCTGGCAAATGGGACTGGATCAGTTTGGGATATCTGGTCCAGGTGGATGAGTTAGGCCGAAGGGTCCACTTCTATGCTGTACACCTCTATGCCTTGCACAGCCTGTGAAAGTTACAGAATTAGAGAAGGTAAAGACATCTGGAATAAGAAGTTTAAACTGGGAGCCAACATAGGTCAGTCTTTCTCCTGTGTGGGAGCCCCCCACAGTTAGGAAAGAACAGAGCTGGCTCCGAGACAGTAGGAACTGCAGATACTGGAGAATCTGAGATAACAAGGTGTAGAGCTGGATGAACACAGCAGGCCAAGTGGCATCAGAGGAGCAGGAAGGCTGATGAAGAAGGGTCTAGGCCTGAGATGTCAGACTTAGAGCTGGATCTGATGTAGGTTCAGGTAAAACACCTGAAGGCAAAATGTTTGCCAAAACATGTTTCAGAAAAAATTTAATAAGAAAAATCAGATTCAATTGACTTACGTGATCTAGGAGTTAGATGAAGGTGGTACTTTAATGATAGAACAATCAGTGATTTCTCAATTGCTGTGCTTAACAGCCTAATACAGACACAGCTCTATGCCTAGATAATAAAATGTGAGGCTGGATGAACACAGCAGGCCCAGCAGCATCTCAGGAGCACAAAAGCTGACGTTTCGGGCCTAGACCCTTCATCAGAGAGGGGGATGGGGGGAGGGAACTGGAATAAATAGGGAGAGGGGGGAGGCGGACCGAAGATGGAGAGTAAAGAAGATAGGTGGAGAGAGTGTAGGTGGGGAGGTAGGGAGGGGATAGGTCAGTCCAGGGAACACGGACAGGTCAAGGAGGTGGGATGAGGTTAGTAGGTAGCTGGGGGTGCGGCTTGGGGTGGGAGGAAGGAATGGGTGAGAGGAAGAACCGGTTAGGGAGGCAGAGACAGGTTGGACTGGTTTTGGGATGCAGTGGGTGGGGGGGAAGAGCTGGGCTGGTTGTGTGGTGCAGTGGGGGGAGGGGACGAACTGGGCTGGTTTAGGGATGCAGTAGGGGAAGGGGAGATTTTGAAACTGGTGAAGTCCACATTGATACCATTAGGCTGCGTTCCCAGGCAGAATATGAGTTGCTGTTCCTGCAACCTTCGGGTGGCATCATTGTGGCACTGCAGGAGGCCCATGATGGACATGTCATCTAGAGAATGGGAGGGGGAGTGGAAATGGTTTGCGACTGGGAGGTGCAGTTGTTTGTTGCGAACTGAGCGGAGGTGTTCTGCAAAGCAGTCTCCAAGCCTTCAGCTCTATGCCTGGTGGATCCTGAGTATGATGGGACTACAAATTAGCCACTGGGATAAGGGAATCAGTTTTAAGCATTTTACTAACAAGAGCTGGTGTCATGCATTTGCAGTTTAAATCTGCAGTAAAAGAGAGCACTTTTTTTAAGTAAAGTTATTTACGGAATGTAGGTGCTGCCGGCTAGGCCACTATACATGGGCCGCTTCCGGTTGCCACTTGATTTGCGGGTCGGGGGGGGGGGGGCTGCTGGTACTAAGGTTGCACAGCTCCCTCTCATTCAGTTAAAATGCAGAAATGGTTCACAGCTCTGGCATGTGTAAACTGCTTCACAAAATTTACAAGAAGTTCAACGCAAATGCCCTTAGATTCACTGAGCAGCTCGGGCGGTTTCTGTGGCAGTTCTCTGTTGCAATGAAACGGGTTTCACCAGGAGAGTCACTAAGTACCGAGTGTTACTGATCGTGTTAGCCTGCAGCCACTCAGACTGACCCCAAAAGGAGATTACTTATTCACTGTAAGTCACTGAAGACGTTCTTAAAATACAAGATACCAGGTGGCATCAAGCGCTCTGTAAGATATCATCATTGGCAGCCCTTCGCAGATGAAGACGACTCTCTTCCACTCTTGTGGAGAGTCCATAGGTAGCTGCACAGACCAACATGGTTACTACAGGCTCTCTTACACTTGGGGCAGGTGGTGGGCACAGGAAGGGGTGGGTAGGGCATTGGTGCAACAGTGTGCTCCTTTTGCTGTTTTTAACCTGGCTTCCATTTCTTTCCTGACAGCAAGTCTTGAGGTGGCTCAACACCTTCCCAGATGCTCCTCCTCCACGTTGGATGGTCTTGGGCCAGTGATTCGCAGGTGTCTGTGGGAATACTGCACTTCCCCAGTGAGGCCTTGGAGGGGCTCACTGAAGCACTTCCACTGCCAATTCGAAGCAGGGAGTAGAGCTCCTGCTCGGGGAGTCTTGTCGGTCGGTCACACAGATGAAATGCCCAGGCCACTGTGGCTGATCCAGGGTGGTCAGTACCTGGCGCTGGCCTGGTTGAAGACGCTGGTGTTGGTGCATATTTCATACCCAGTGGATTTGCAAGATCTTGCGCAGGCAGCATTGGTGGTACAGACCCAATACCTTGAGGTTCCTGCTGTAGACAGGCCACGTCTTAGAACCATATAGGAGGCGGGTGGGAACCACTACAGTTCTGTATACTACTATCTTAGTGCCGGATTGGATGTTGTTCTCAAATTCCCTTTTCCTCAAGCAGCTGAAGGCTGTGCTAACACACTGGAGGTGATGCTGGATCTCTTCAACAGCTGCTTTGGCCAACAGGACACTTCCAAGACATTGGAAGTGGACACCATTCTCAAAGGTCTCCCCATGGACCCTGATGATCAGGGGTTAGCTCCACAAGGTTTGCCAGGCCAAGTTGATGGAAGATCTTCGTCATGAGCATGTTCAGGGTGAAACCCACCCTCTCGTATGCCTCCAAATAGTGCTGGTGGTGGTCTGGAGATCCAGGAATGACTAAGCCAGAAGCACATGGCATATCTGAGTATAAAGCAACAACTGCACTTGGAAAAGTTGCTTGAAAACAAACAAGGAACGAGAGTAGGTCTTCGTCCCTCTGAGTCTACTCCACCATTCAATACAATCAAATTTGATTTTAACCTCAACTCTACATTCCTGCATGCCCCAATAACCTTCCATCCTCTTGGTATTCAAGATTCTATCTCTCTTTATTTAAAATATTTAAATATTCTGCATCTGCTGCCTTTTGAGGAAGGGAATTCCAAAGACTGTCAACTCTTGGAGGGGAGAAAAACAGGCTCATCTGTGCCTTACATGGGCAATACCTTATTTTTAAACAATGGCACCTTGCTCCCGATTCTCCCAAGACAGGAAATATCCTCTTCTATTTATTTGGTCAAGTCCCCTGAGAATCTAATACTGACGCTCCTTCCAGTGTTTCCTTAAAAAGGAACTTTGACTGACTGGCTGACCAGCTAATTTTTAAAAAAAATTTATTTGTGGGGTGTAGGTGTCTCTGGCTGGGCCCAGCATTTATTGCCCGTCCCTAGTTGCCCCTTGAGAAGGTGGTGTGGAGCTGCCTTCTTGAGCCGCTGCAGGCCATTTGCTGTGGGTTGACCCCCCCCAATTCCCTTAGGGAGAGATTTCCATTTTGACCTAATGACAGTGAAGAAACGGCGATATATTTCCAAGTTAGGATGGTGAAGGGCTTGGAGGGGAACTTGAAGTTGGTGGTGATCCCATCTATCTGTTGCCCTGGTCCTTCTAGATGGAAGTGGTTGTGTGTTTGGAAGGTGCTGCCTGAGGATATTTGGTGAATTTCTGCAGTGCATCTTGTAGATAGTACACACTGCTGCTACTGAGCGTCAGTGGTGGAGGGAATGGATGCTTGTGGATGTGGTGCCGATCATACAAGCTGCTTTATCCTGGATAGTGTCAGGCTTCTTGAGTGTTGTTGGGGCTGCACCCATCCAGGCAAGTGGGGAGTATGCCATCACACTCCTGACTTGTGCCTTGGAGATGGTGGACAGGCTTTGAGGAGTCAGGAGGTGTTACTTGTAGTATTCCTAGCTTCTGGCATGCTCTTGTAATCACTGTCTTTATGTGGTGAGTCCAGTTCAGTTTCTGGTCAATGATGTTGATCGTGGGGGCTTCAGTGACGGTAACACCATTGAATGTCAAGGGGCAGTGGCTCGATTGCTCTTATTGATGATGGTCATAGCCTGGCATTTATGTGGTGCGAATGTCACTTGCCACTTGTAAGCCCAAGCCTGGATATTGTCCAGATCTTGTTGCATGTGAACAATTGGCTGCTTCAGTATCTGGGGAGTCACGAATGATGCTGAACATCCCCATTCCTGCCCTTATGATGGATGGAAGGTCATTGATGAAGCAGCTGAAGATGGTTGGGCCTAGGACACTACCCTGAGGAACTCCTGCAGAGATGTCCTGGAGCTGAGGTGATTGACCTCCAACAGCTACGACCATCTTCCTATGTGTCAGGTATGACTGTAACCACCAGAGCATTTGCCCCTGATACCCATTGATTCCAGTTTTGTGAGGGCTCCTCGATGCCACACTTTGTCGAATGCAGTCAAGGGCTGTCACTCTCACCTCACCTCTGTAACTCAGTTCTTTTGTCAATGTTTGAACCGAGGCTGTAATGAGGTCAGGAGCTGAGTGGCCCTGGGGGAACCCAAACTGGGCGTCACTGAGCAGGTTATTGCTGAGCAGGAGCTGCTTGATCGCACTGTTACTGACACCTTCCATCACTTTCCTGATGATCGAGAGTGGACTGATGGAGCAGTAATTGGCTGGGTTGGATTTGTCCTGCTTTTTGTGTACAGGACACACTTGGGCAATTTTACACATTGTTGGCTAGATGCCAGTGTTGTAACTGTACTGGAACACTTTGGCTCAGGGAGCAGCAAGTTCTGCAGCACAGGTCTTCAGACCTATTGCTGGAACGTCGTCAGGGCCCGTAGCCTTTGCAGTATCCAATGTCTCCAACTGTTTTGTGATATCACGTGGAGTGAATCGAATTGGCTGAAAACTGGTATCTGTGATGCTGGAGACTACTGGAGGAGAACGAGATGGATCATCCACCTGGCACTTCTGGCTGAAGATTGCTGCGAAAGCTTCAGCCTTACCTTTTGAACTGATGTGCTGGGCCCTTCCATCATTGAGGATGGGGATATTTGTGGAGCCTCCTCCTCCAGTGAGTTGTTTAATTGTCCACCACCATTCACACTGGATGTGGCAGGACTGCAGAGCTTAGATCGGATCCATTGGCTGTGGGATCACAGCTCTGTCTGTCACTTGCTGCTCTCGCTGTATTGCATGCAAGTAGTCCTGTTTGCTGGCTTCACCAGGCTGACTCCTTACCTTCAGGTATGCCTGGTGCTGCTCCTGGTATGCCCTCCTGCACTATTCGTTGAACCAGGGTTGATACCCTGGCTTGATGGTAATGGTTGAGTGGGGGATACGCCGGGCCATGAGGTTACCGATTGTGCTGGATTACAGTTCTGCTGCTGTTGATGTCCCTCAGCGCCTTATGGGTGCCCAGGCTCGAGTTGCTAGACCTGCGCGAAGTCTGTCCCATTTCGCACGGTGATAGTGCCACACACACCATGGAGGGTATTCTCGATGTGAAGGCAGGACTTTGCCTCCACAAGGACTGTGCGACGGTCACTCTTACCAATGCAGTCATGGACAGATGCAATTGCAGCTGGCAGAGTGGTAGGGATGAGATCAAGTATGTTTTTCCGTCTTGTTGGTTCCCTCACCACCTGCCGCAGACCCAGTCGAGCAGCTATGTCCTTTCGGACCCGTCCAGCTCGATCAGTAGGACTGCTGCTGATCCTCTCTTGGTGGTGGACACGCCACACCCAGAGCACATTTTGTGTTCTTGCCAACCTCAGTGCTTCCTCTAAGTGTTGTTCAACATTGAGGAGCACTGACTCATCAGCTGAGGGAGGACAGTAAGTGGTAATCAGCAGGAGGTTTCCTTGCCCATGTTTAACCTGAGGTCATGAGACTTCATGGGTGCCAGAGTCAATGTTGAGGACTCCCAGAGCCACACCCTCCTGCCAGTATACCACTGTGCTGTCCCCTCTGCTGGGTCTGTCCCGCCAATAGGACAGGACGCATCCAGGGATGGTGCTGCTGATGTCTAAGACATTGTATGTAAGGTATGATTCTGTGAGTATGACTATGTCAGGCTGTTGCTTGACTATTCTGCGAGACAGCTCTCCCGATTCTGGCACCAACCTCCAGATATTAGTGAGGGGGACTTTGCAGGGTCGACTGGACTGTTTCTGGTGTCATCTTTTCCAGTGCCTCAGTCAATGCCAGGTGATCCAACCAGTTTCATTTCTTTGAGACTTTGTAGCAATTGGTACAAATGAATGGCTTGCTTGGCTATTTCAGAGGGCAACTGAGAGTCAACCACATTGTTGTGGGTCTGGAGTCCAGACCAAGGAAGGATGGCAGATTTGCTTCCCTGAAGGACATTACTGAACCAGATGGATTTTTACTGACAATCAACAATGGCTTCATAGTCATTATTAGACTTGTTACACCAGATTTTTATTGAATTCAAATTTTACTATCTGCTGTGGCAGGATTCGAACCCAGGACCTCAGAACATGAGAGGTAACAAGGTGTAGAGCTGGATGAGCACTTCCTGCTCCAGCCTGCTGTGTTCATCCAGCTCTACGCCTAGTTATCTCAGATTCTCCAGCATCTGCAGTTCCTACTACCTCAGAACATTATCTAGGTTGCTGGATTAACAGGTCCAGCAATACTACTCAGCCACCCTTGTGGGGTGCAAACCAGGAAATTCTTGATAACAACAGAAAAGGGCTTTACAAAGTCTTCCTTCCTGAGAAAAGCAGAAGAATTCACAATTACTGTTGGTTCCATTTCTAAATGTCACAACAAACATCAACTTTTCTTTATTACTCACTCATGGCCAGCATTTATTGCCTGTGCCTAGTTGCCCCTTGAGAAGGTGGGGGTGAGCTGCCTTCTTAAACTGCTGCAGTGTGTGTTGACCCACAATGCTATTAGGGATGGAATTCTAGGATTTTAACCCAGTGACAGTGAAGGGACAGTGATGAATTTCCAAGTTAGGATGGTGAGTGGCTTGGAGGGGAACTTGCAGAGGGTGGTGTTCCCAAGTATCTGGTGCCCTTGTCCTTCCAGATGGAAGTGGCCATGGGTTTGAAAGGTTCTGTTTGAAAAAATTGTATCATAATTGCTGGAAGGAATTTCATTGAAAGCACCGTGGTTGAATTTGGAATGAGGGAACAGACAAATAAAGAGATCAATTCTGTGGAACTGCAGTTAAATATAATGTCAAGGAGCTCTACCAAAACTAGATTCAATGTGAATCACAAAGATTTCCACTGATTGAAAGTATATCTGGCACAAAAGGAAATGATTGTGGTTGTTAGAAGTCAATTATCTCTGCAGGAGACCCTCAGGGTAGTACCATCGGCCCAATCATCTTCCTTCCATCATAAGGTCAGAAGTGGGGATGTTCACTAATTATTTCACACTGTTCAGCACCTTTCTTGACTCCTCAGAGACTGAAGCAGTCCATGTTCAAATGCAAGATAACAAAGTGTAGAGCTGGACGAACACAGCAGGCCAAGCAGCATCAGGATGCCTAACCTGAAATGTTACCCTCCTCCCTCCAGAGGAACCTTAGGGGATCTCTCTCCCACTGCAATTCTCTTGTCCTCTCCACCTATCTTCTCCGCCATCCATCTTCGATCCGCCTCCCCCCCCTCTCCCTATTTATTTCAGAATCCTCTCCCCATCCCCCTTTTCTGATGAAGGGTCCAGGCCCAAAACTTCAGCTTTTGTGCTCCTAAGATGCTGCTTGGCCTGCTGTGTTCATCCAGCTCCACACTTTGTTATCTATGTTCAAATGCAACAAGATCTGGACAATATTCAGGCTTGGGCTGACAAGTGGTAAGTTACATTCATGCCACACAAATGCCAGGGAATGGCCATCTCAAACAAGAGATAATCTAAGCATTGCCAACTTGCCAATCAACATCCTAGAGGTTACCATTGACCAGAAACACCGTGGCTACAAAAGCAGGTCAAAGGCTGGGAATCCTACTGCAACTCACCTCCTGACTCCCCATAACCTGTCCACCATCTACATGGCACAGGCCAGGAGTGTGATGGAAAACCGCCCACTTGCCTGGATGAGTGCAGCTCCAACAACACTCAAGAAGCTTGATATCATTGAGGACAAAGGATTCACCTCCCCCAGCTTCACTCCCTCCACCACCAACGCTCAGCAGCAGCAGTGTCTACTATCTACAAGTTGTGCTGCAGAAATTCACCAAAGATTCTCAGGCAGCACCTTTTAAACCCATGACCACTTCAATCTAGAAGGACAAGTACAGCAGATACATGGGAACACCACCCCCTGCAAGTTCCCCACCATCCTGACTTGGAAATATATTGTTGTCCCTTCACTGTTACTGGAATTCTCTCCCTAACTGCAAAGTGGATAAACCCACACCAGGAAGGCTACAGTGGTTCAAGAAGGCAGCTCACCATCTCCTTCTCAAGGGCAACTAGGGACGGGCTATATGTGCCGGACTAGTCAGCGACACCCATGTCCTATGAAGGGACAAATCAAAAATCTCTTCAGCTTTAAAATAAAATGAAAGTTGGAAATGCAGTCCGTCTGGTTTTATGTTCTGTACTTGATTTGGAGTTACTGATAGCCTTGAAACCCACACCCATGAGTTAGCCCATGTCTGGTAATTATCATCTTCAGAAAGTGGGCGGTCTGAGTTAGGCAGAGTCAAAGGGGGCTATAGTTAGTTACAAAATTGCGCTTTAAAATGGCAACTCAGAACAAGACAAACTGTTCCCTTTGATTAAGTAATTCAACATCTGAGTTGACAAAGTGGATCCAGGTCACTGTTAACAATTGCTGAGGGATCATTAACTGACACATCTGCTATCGCACGGCTGAACCTGTCAATCCAACTGGAGGCTCTGATAGTTATCATCTTAAAGATGCTGTCGTCTGAACCAGATAAGCACTGGAAGCTTTTCAACGCTGCATGTTGCCAACACTTAGCAGTCTGACTATCAGCAGAGTCCCTCCTTATCAACAGGGGATTCCAACCATTGCCTCTGCTGAACCGAGATAAATTCCCTTGGATTTGAGAAGTTATAAATGCCCCCTTGCACTCCATGTCAGGCAAACAGAAATGTGGCTTGTTTGTTTGTTGAGATATTCGTTGGTAGCAATCATATGGGATAGACAAAGTCAGAAGTCAGAAATTCACCAAAGATCCTCAGGCAGCACCTTCCAAACCCATGACCACTTCCATCCAGAAGGAGAAGGACAGCAGATACATGAGAACACCACCCCCGGCAAGTCCCCCACCGTCCTGACTTGAAACAGCAAGTTACAAACCACACGGGTGGCTCAGTGGATGGCACTGCTACCTCACAGCGCCAGGGACCTGGGTTCGAGTCCAGCCTCGGGTGACTCTCTGTGTGGAGTTTGCACATTCTCCCCTTGTCTGCGTGGGTTTCCTCCGGGTGCTCCGGTTTCCTCCCACAGTCCAAAGATTGCAAGCTAGGGTGGATTGGCTGTGCGAAATACAGGGGTGCAGAAGTGGGACTGGGTGGGATGCTCTGAGGGTTGATGTGGAGTGAAATGGTCTGTTTGCAAACTGCAGGGATTGTATGATTCAGTGAGGTTTATTTGAAATCACAAACCTTTGGAGCTCTGTTCCTTCTCTGCTCCGAAAGCTTGTGATTTCAAATAAACTTGTTGGGCGGTAACCTGGTGATAATGGGAACTGCAGATGCTGGAGAATCCAAGATAACAAAGTGTGGAGCTGGATGAACACAGCAGGGCAATCAGCATCTCAGGAGCACAAAAGCCGACATTTCGGGCCTAGAGGATGAAGGGTCTAGGCCCAAAACGTCAGCTTTTGTGCTCCTGAGATGCTGCTTGGCCTGTTATGTTCATCCAGCTCCACACTTTGTTATCTTGGGCTGTAACCTGGTGTCATGCAGTCTCTGACTTGGAGAAATTCACTCTCAGTGATGGGTCAGTCTGCAAGTCTGACGCTTGACTAGCTGGTCAGAAATATTTGCACTGGTTAGAATGTGCCCGAAAAGCAAGGCTTGAGAGAAGCATTGTAGAATGGGGAAGAAAATCACCTGGAAACCCAGAGAGTTTGCCAAGATAATTAAGAAGGTAATTAATCATCTTGCTGAATCATGGGTAACAATCTGTCTGAAAGGGTCACTGGACCCAAGATCTTAACTTTGCTTTCTCTCCCAGATGCTGCCAGACCTGCTGAGTTTCTTCAGCAATTCCATGTACTTGTTTACAATTTGGTGCATCTTAACTACACTGCTGCAGCAAACCCCACTTTGGTGCTTCACTCCTGATCGAATGTCACTTTATAAAATGATTCAGTTTTGAAAACAACACATCTTATCTGGTAAACATTTCCTCTCCCTTAAAATAAAACAGCAAATTTTATCCAGCATTTAGCGATATTCTGACGGTGTCATTTCGATAAGAATGCAGCGAGTTTCTCCTGCTGTCCTTGCATTCCGCACCAAATGTTTGCAGCACTGAAAACCGACATGTCTCGGAACTGACCCAGGAGGGTTCTATTGGAAACTGGAGCTACTTAGAGAAATGCTGTAGGGAGTAACAGAAATCTGCTGGGCGCACTCAGGTCAGTTAGCTCAGTTGGCTGGACAACCAGTTTGTGATGCACAGTCTCACCAACAGCGTGGATTTGATTCCCACAGTAGCTGAAGGACTCCCTTCTCAACACCTCCCCTCACTTCAGACATGGTGACTGTTAAACCACCATCAGTTCTCTCTCTGTCTCCCTCTCTCTCTCTCTCTCTAATGAGAGAGTGGTCCTCTGGGACTATGCTGGACTCTATTGAAAGATTTCTTGGTTGGATGGTGACTTATGTAATGTGTGGGGTGATAAACTGGCACAGTGTGTCTGCGTTAAGATCTGATTTAAACCAGACCCAAGGCTCAAGAGATGTGAGAGCTGACTGGATTGTCAGCATGACAAACTATGGTCGATCACAGGGCTCTGCTGTGCCAGGACAGTGCAGTTGAACGCATGCTACAAGAGCTGCCATGAAACAGCCAACGTGAGTATTTGTGAACTGGCTGGCCTGAGGGTCAAGGTTCATTAAGAGAAGACTCCTTCCAGTGAAAACGAGCAGATGCCCTAATGGGTGAAAGGCCAGCTGACTGTTATGGGTGTCACATTTACCAGCCTTTAAACTCATCAAACAGCTGAAGGCTGGATGGTTTGATCTCACAGGCCGCCTGCACAGAAGAGGGTAAGAACACAATGTGTGGCTCAGGGCAATACCCAGCTTGCTCAGGGACGGGAGTCACATGGGGTGGTGCTGGTCATCTGTTCTAGTTTAATCCAGGAACACGTCCAAGTAAACCAGGTCATTTGAGAGTCTAAAGCAGTGTATGCATACACTTGTGGTGTATTACTGTGAGTGCAGTACTTCTGTTAAATACCTTGCTGTACCCAACTGGGTACATGCCATCATTGTGAGTTCCTTAGCTTATTGATATCCAGAGTTAACCAAACGGATCTGGGAATTTAAGAATAAAAGTCTGATCAGCTTTATTGCTTCACTGCCAGAGCATTAGGACAAGCATCTGACGCAGATTTTATTTTTAAAAGATTGTTACGCTTATAGTTTAGACTTGCATCATTTGTGCCAGGAGCCAATTAAACATTCAAAGCTGAAAGCAAATGACTACAAATTTCACCACTTACTTCATTTTCTCACATCTCTCACAAGTTGTCACCACAGCCTTTGACTTATTGTTAAGCACAACAGCCTTTGACAAACACCGTAATGTCTCGAGTCTCACACAGGCAGTCTTGAAGGAGCTTCTCTCTGAAATTTGAGACCCCCCCACCCCAATATGGGCCCTGCCCAGACCCAGTTCGGAGACAAGAGGCCAGGACTGAAGGGATTCAGTCAGCTCACCAGTTGGGGCTCTCTTGTTTTTAGGGAAGAGAGGATAAAAGAGCAAAAATCCAAGTAGGTGTAACCATGAAGCTCATTTGTGGCGAAACCGACATCAACTGACATTTACACACACCCATAGTCCATCAGACCATTAGCAACAGGAACAGAACAATGTCCTTCGACCCCTCTGTCATTCAATGGGACATTCCACAGGTCCACTTTCCTGACTTTTCCCCATACCCTTGATTCCCAACTGATCAATTATCTGTATAAAAACTGAAAAGAAAACTGAGGATGCTGTACATCAGGAACAAAAACAGAAGTTGCTGGAAATGCTCAGCAGGTCTGGCAGCATCTGTGAAAGAAAAGTCAGAGTTAATGTTTTGGGTCCAGTGACCCTTCCTCAGAACCCACCTAGAATCTATCTCAGCCTTCAACAAACACAAGGACTGTACCTCCACAGCTTTCTGTGGCAAGGAGTTCCAAAGACTCTCAACTCTCTGAATAAATTCATCCTCATCTCTGTCTTAAATTTGTGCCCCTCCATTCTTAGGCCATACTCTTTGTTACTAGCCTCTCCCATGAGGGGGAAATATCTTCTCAGCATTTACACTGTCAAACCCTTTAAGAAACCAATATGCTTGAACGAGATCACCTCTCATTCCTCTAAATTCCGGTCCCAACCTGGTTAACCTCTCCACGCCAGAATTTGTCCAAATCAACCTGCCCTGAGCTGCCTCAGTAGTCAGTGGTCAATTGGAAACAAGTTAATGTGTGCCAAGGTTCAAAGGGCCTGACAAAAACAGATGAAAGGAAATTCCTGAACCATTAGCTTCAGTTCCACTCCTTGCAAAATAACAGATGAAGTTTGTTCTGATTGTGATGAGATCAACCACCTCGTAGAATGAGTTTCCTGATTGGACCAGATTAACAGCCTCAATCAGGGAGCCCTGGCTGACACAAAAGATTCTAAGGGACAAGATCGATGAGCATTTAGAAATAAACGGACTGATTAGCAATAAATAGCATTGGTTCTGTGCAGGGGAGATCATGTCTCTCTAATTTGATTGAGATTTTTGAGGACGTGACAAAGATGATTGTTGAGAGAAAAGCAGTCGATGTTGTCTATATGAACTCCAGTAAAGCCTCTGACAAGGATCCCTGATGGCAGACTGGTACAAAGATGAAGTCACATGGTATCGGGGTGGGCTGGTAAGATGGACACAGGACTGGCTTAGTCATAGGAGACAGAGGGTAGTGGTGGAAGAATGCCTTTTCAATTGGGGAATTGTGACAGTGGTGTTCCACAGGGATCGGTGCTGGCACCTCTGCTGTTCATGGTCTATATAAATGATTTGGAGGGAAACATGGCTGGTGTATTAAATACATTTGTGGAAGATACAAAGATTGGTGGAGTTTTGGACAGTGAGGAGGTTTGTCAGAGGATACAGCAGGAGGCATGGGCAGAAAAATGGCAGATGGAGTTTAATACGGACAAATGTGAGGTGATTCATTTTGGAAGGTTAAGTATATATGTAAATTATACAGTGAATGGCAGAACCTTTAGCAGTATTGATATGCAGAAGGATCTGGGGGTACAGGTCCATGGATCACTGAAGGTGGCAGCGCAGGTAGACAAAGTAGTAAAAAGGCCTATGGCATGTTTGTCTTCATTGGAAGGGGCACTGTATGAGTACAAACAAGTTGTTCTATAAAGCTGCAGCATTTTAGATAGACCACGCTTGGAATATTGCGCTACTAGAAGGATAAAGATACTTTGGAGAGGGTATGGAAAAGGTTTACTAGTTGCCTAGTATGGGGGAATTTTAGCTCTGAAGTAAGGTTGGATAGACTGGGTTTATTTTCACTGGAACGTAAGAGGTTGAGGGGCAACCTGACAGATGATTATAACATTGTGAATGGCATGGATAGAGGGGAAGGAATGAGGAATTTTTCCCAGGGTGGAGGGGTCAATCACTAAGGGACACAGGTTCAAGGTTCCAGGGGAGAAGTTTAAAAGAGATGTGAGAGGCAAGTTCTTCACACAAAGGGTGGGTAGTGCCTGCAACATACTACCAGAGGAGGTGGCACAAGCAGACACCATAGCAGCATTCAAGGAACACCTGGACAACTACATGAATAGGAAGGGGATAGAAGGATCCTGAAATGAAGGCGGTTTTAGTATGGAAGGGCAAAATGTGTTGGAACAGGCACGGAGGGTCGAAGGGCCTGTTCCTGCGCTGTATCGTTCTTTGTTCTGCAAGGGTGAGTATCAGGGATAACAGGTCTCTGTATGCCTGACTCAGTGAGACACTGGGCTATTGTTAAAGGCTACGCATTTGCAAATAACGGGTCAAAAACAAAGCTGCTGGAAAAGCTCAGCAGGTCTCAAAGGAAGGGTCACCAGGCCCGAAATGTGAACTCTGTCTTCTCCTCCACAGATGCTTCCAGACCTGCTGAGCTTTTCCAGCAATATAACAAAGTGTGGAGCTGGATGAACACAGCAGGCCAAGCAGCATCTCAGGAGCACAAAAGCTGACGTTTCAGGCCTAGACCCTTCATCAGAGAGGGGGATGGGGTGAGGGTTCTGGAATAAATAGGGAGAGAGGGGGAGGCGGACTGAAGATGGATAGAGGTGAAGATAGGTGGAGAGGAGAGTATGGGTGGGGAGGTAGGAAGGGGATAGGTCAGTCCAGGGAGGACGGACAGGTCAAGGAGGCAGGATGAGGTTAGTAGGTGGGAGATGAGGGTGCGGCTTGAGGTGGGAGGAGGAGATGGGTGAGAGGAAGAACAGGTTAGGGAGGCGGGGACGAGCTGGGTTGGTTTTGGGATGCAGTGAGGGGGAGGGGACGAGCTGGGCTGGTTTTGGGATGGGGGAAGGGGAGATTTTGAAGCTTGTGAAGTCCACATTGATACCATTGGGCTGCGGGGTTCCCAAGCGGAATATGAGTTGCTGTTCCTGCAACCTTCGGGTGGCATCATTGTGGCACTGCAGGAGGCCCATGATGGAAATGCTGTCTGAGGAATGGGAGGGGGTGTTGAAATGGTTCACGGCTAGGAGGTGCAGTTGTTTATTGTGAACTGAGTGGAGGTGTTCCATTGTTTTTGTTTGTGTTGGGAAAACCCATCAGTTTCACTAACATCCTTTAGGGAAGGAAACTGCCATCCTTACCTGGTCTGGCCTACATGTGACTCCAGATGCATAGCAAAGTGGCTGACTCTGAACTGCCCTCTGGGCAATTAGGGATGGACAATGAATACTGCTTAGCCGGTGATGCCCTCATCTCGTGAATGAATAATGGAAAAAGAAATTACAAATTAATTTATTGCAGATGAAAGCAAAAAAACTGGAAATCTGAAATAAAAGCACAAAGTAGAGGAGAAACTCAGCAGGTCTGGCAATATCTGTAGACAGTGAAACAATCGATGTTGAACCTAGTAGGATTCTTCTTCAGAACACATTCAGGGTTAGGATTAGGACCTGAACTGGTTCTGAAGATGACTTAGATCATACTCAATGTTAACAGTCTCTCTCCACAGATGCTGCCAGACCTGGTCCATCCACATCAGTGCTACAGTCAACAAAGCAAACCAATAACTTTACTTCCTCAGGAAGCTAAGGAAATTCAGCATGTCCACAAGGACTCCTCCCAATTTTTACAGATGCACTAAAGAAAGCATCCTATCTGGATCGAGCACAGCTTGGTATGGCTATAGGTCTGCTCAAGACCGCAAGAATTTATAGGGAGTTGTGAATGCATCCCAATCCATCACACACAAACCAGCCTTCATTCTTTGACTTCATCTATATTTCCATTGCCTCTGGAAAGTTGCCAACGTAATCAGCTTGGTTATAGTCTCTTCCACCCACTTCCTTCCAGTACAAGATACAAAACGTTTGAAAGCACATGCAAACAGATTCAAGAATAGCTTCTTCCTACTGCCATCTGACTGATGAATGCACCTCTCATGAATTAGAGTTGATCATTCTCTGCAGCCGTAACACTACATTCTGCATTCCGTTCTGTTCCCCGATGTATTTATGTAAGTTTTGATTTGCCTGTATGGCATACACAGCAATACTTTGCACTGTGTTTCATGTGACAATAACAAACCAGATATAATCGGAGGCCTGGATAATAAAATGTGAGGCTGGATGAACACAGCAGGCCCAGCAGCATCTCAGGAGCACAAAAGCTGACGTTTCGGGCCTAGACCCTTCATCAGAGAGGGGGATGGGGTGAGGGTTCTGGAATAAATAGGGAGAGAGGGGGAGGCGGACTGAAGAGGGAGAGAAAAGAAGATAGGTGGAGAGAGTATAGGTGGGGAGGTAGGGAGGGGATAGGTCAGTCCAGGGAAGACGGACAGGTCAAGGAGGTGGGATGAGGTTAGTAGGTAGGAGATGGAGGTGCGGCTTGGGGTGGGAGGAAGGGATGGGTGAGAGGAAGAACAGGTTAGGGAAGCAGAGACAGGTTGGACTGGTTTTGGGATGCAGTGGTTGGAGGGGAAGAGCTGGGCTGGTTGTGTGGTGCAGTGGTGGGAGGGGACAAACTGGGCTGGTTTTGGGATGCAGTGGGGGAAGGGGAGATTTTGAAGCTGGTGAAGTCCACATTGATACCAATGGGCTGCAGGGTTCCCAAGAGTTGCTGTTCCTGCAACCTTCGGGTGGCATCATTGTGGCACTGCAGGAGGCCCATGTTGGACATGTCATCTAAAGAATGGGAGGGAGAGTGGAAATGGTTTGTGACTGGGAGGTGCAGTTGTTTATTGCGAACCGAGTGGAGGTGTTCTGCAAAGCAGCCCCCAAGCCTCCGCTTGGTTTCCCCAATGTAGAGGAAGCCATACCGGGTACAATGGATGCAGTATACCACATTGGCAGATGTGCAGGTGAACCTCTGCTTAATATGGAAAGTCATCTTGGGGCCTGGGATAGGGGTGAGGGAGGAGGTGTGGGGGCAAGTGTAGCATTTCCTGCGGTTGCAGGGGAAGGTGCCGGGTGTGGTGGGGTTGGAGGGCAGAGTGGAGCGAACAAGGGAGTCACGGAGAGAGTGGTCTCTCCGGAAAGCAGACAAGGGTGGGGATGGAAAAATGTCTTGGGCGGTGGGGTCGGATTGTAGATGGCGGAAGTGTCAGAGGATGATGCGTTGTATCCGGAGGTTGGTGGGGTGGTGTGTGAGAACGAGGGGGATCCTCCTTGGGCGGTTGAGGCGGGTGCGGGGTGTGAGGGATGTGTTGCGGGAAATGCGGGAGACGCGGTCAAGGGCGTTCTGGATCACTGTGGGGGGAAATTTGCGGTCCTTGAAGAACTTGGACATCTGGGATGTGCGGGAGTGGAATGCCTCATCGTGGGAGCAGATGCGGCGGAGGCGGAGGAATTGGGAATAGGGGATGGAATTTTTGCAGGAGGGTGGGTGGGAGGAGGTGTATTGATCGGAGGCCTACTGAGCTTCTCAAGCGTGTGTCATCTACTGTTTCATACAGATAACTAAAGCGAAGGGGTACCAATTCACCAGGAACGATTTTTGAAATAGACAAGAATGCAAGTAAAGACATCTCACCGAACCCGATTCTCAACAGGTCCAAACAATATCGAGGAAGTTATCACCAAAACCAACAAAACGTTGAGGATATGGTCAAAGCGGGCAGAATATAAATCAAGGGATGGGATAAATCAAAGTATATACTGTTCTAGGGATAGCAGGAACTGCTGATGCTTGACATAAAACACCAACTCTCCTTTCTCTCCGCTTTTTTGAAATACTGGTTGGTATTTGAGACAAGAGTTTTCAAATTACCGATGGCAGAATTAGCAAGTGAGTGTCGAAAACATTTTCTAGGCTTATGTCTGCTCTTCCAGGGCAGGTGATGACCTATAACACTAAACAGGTGATACCTCTGCTCAAATAACAGACAAAAGACCGTGTGATATTTTCACCCCTTAAACGATTGCTGGATCCAAATCCCTCGATGTTTGTGACTCAGTGCCAGCGATTTGTGCTCAAAAAGAAATCAGCCAAAAGAGAAAGATAACAGGGAGCTTGAAAATAGATTATGAACTGGAAACTAGACTTCAAAATCTTGCTCTATAAGATGATTTGTGAATGCATAAAGGAGGAAGAGCATATTACACATCCAAATGCATATTACACATCCAACAGTGGGGCAGCAGCATGGTAGCTCAGTGGTTAGCACTGCAGCCTCACAACGCCAGGGACCTGGGTTCGATTCCAGCCTCGGGCAACTGTCTATGTGGAGTTTGCACATTCTCCCCGTGTCTGCATGGGTTTCCTCCCACAGACCAAAGATGTGCAGGTTGGGGTGGATTGGCTATGCTAAATTGCCCGTAGTGTCCAGGGATGTGTAGATTAGGTGGGATGGACATGGGGAAATGCAGGGGTAGGGGAATGAGTCTGAGTGGGATCCTCTTTGGAGCAGTGGTGTGGACTTGCTGGGCCGAATGGCCCATTTGCACACTGTAGGCATTCTGTGAACAGGGTGGAGGGCTGTGTCTGGGTGGGCTGTTCCTCAAAGGGTTGGCATGGGTTCGATGAGCTGAAAGGCCTGTTTCCACACTGTAGGAACCCTATCGGGCACAGGTTTGTGGGGCGGGGCAGGAGGTCATTTGGGGTGCTGGAAAATGCAGAAGGAATTTCTAATTGCAAGGCAGTTTATTCAAAGCTAGCTGACGTGTTGCTGGGTGGAGAGAAAGCTGGGGTCACGGTCGAGCCGAGATCTCGGAAGTTCAGCACCTCTGCTGCCTTCAGTGGATTGACAAAAGATGCATTTTGATTTGGCAGTTCTTCCCCCCACCCCCAGTCCCCACCCCATGCTTACTAGGTCAGGACGATGGCGACTGCGTCATTGAGAACGCTCTCCCCAAACAGCAGCGTGTAGAGTTGCATGTCTACGTTGAGCTCGTGGAAGATGGCAAGCACTGTCACTGTGTGTGGGGAAAAATGAGACACTCTTTTATTCAAACATTACAGGAATGGGGAGGCCATGATGTGTCACATTAGCTGAAAACCAAAACCCTAAAAACCCACCTTAATCAAAGGCCCACATTGTCAGCCACATGGCTGTGGGTCTGGAGTCACATGGAGGCCAGGCCAGGTAAGCATGGCAGCTTCCTTCCCTGAAGGACATTAGTGAACCAGTTGGGGTTTTCCCCAACAACTGACAATGGTTTTGCGGTCATATTAGATTCTTAGTTCCAGACATCTCTTGAATTCAAATTCTACCGCCTGCCATAGCAGGGTTCGAACCCAGGTCCTCAGAATGTTATTTGGGTCTCTGCATTAGCAGTCGAGCGATAATACCAACAGGCCATCGTCTTCCCTGATTATTTGGGACTAGGGTTCTGCTGTGGTTCACGGCTCCCCACCGCCCTTCCCCCGACCCCCCAACCCCCAAACCCCTTCCATTTACAGAAGAGACCTGGGCGTGCACAATTGTCAGGGTTGGCAAAGGCGGACCTCAGAACTTTTCACCCTCACAGTGAAGCTGGTGAGGGCTGGCAGTGCTGTGCGCTGGATTGCCATTGTCCTCATCATGCACTAGTAAAAACTGCCAGAACGGAAACAGGGCAAGGAATCCCTGAATTCGAAACTTAGAAATTAGGAGGAGTATGTTATTCAGCCCTTTGTGCCTGCTTTCCCATTCAATACAATCATAGCTGAACATCCGACTCAGTCCTCCATTTCTCACTTTCTCCCCATACCCTTTGATCCCTTTAGCCTCATGAACTATATCTAACTCCTTCTTAAAATATTCAGGGTATTGGCCTCAACCACTTTCTGTGGCAGAGATTTCCACATGCTCACCACTGTCTGGGTGAAAACATTTCTCCTCATCTCAGTCCTAAATGGTCAGTCCTGTATCATTAGGCAGTGACCCCTGTTCTGGACTCCTGGGTCATCGGGAACGTGACGGATGGTCACATGGTAATGATCACAAGTTGGCCTCACATGGCAGAGGCTTGGGCCTCAGTCTCTGTGTTTCCAGCACTAGAATCTCACGTCTTACCTCACTTTCAACGGGGTCATTTATATTTTCAAAAACAGAGGCCAAACCTTTGTCCAACCACCAAAGCCAACATTCCTTGATTGTGCAGAACTAACATGCTATAGAATAATGTTCTGCTTCCGTTCTCCTCTCATTCTTTGGCCAAAGAGAATAAATCTGAGCCCTCTGTTCCCCAACCTGCCTGTGGAATTTCTGTATTCCTGAAAACCCCTCAAATTTTGAACTCCACTGTTAAATCTCCCCTTAACCGTTTCTGTCCTGAGGAGAAACATCCCACTCTCCCTCACATTCCTCAGACAACATGTCCATCCTGGGCCTCCTGCAGTGCCACAATGATGCCACCTGAAGGTTGCAGGAACAGCAACTCATATTCCGCTTGGGAACCCTGCAGCCCAATGGTATCAATGTGGACTTCACCAGCTTCAAAATCTCCCCTTCCCCCACTGCATCCCAAACCCAGCCCAGTTTGTCCCCTCCCCACACTGCATCCCAAAACCAGCCCAGCTCATTCCCGCCTCCCTAACCTGTTCTTCCTCTCAGCTATACCCTCCTCCCACCTCAAGCCGCACCTCCCTTTCCTACCGACTAACCTTATCCCGCCCCCTTGACCTGGCCGTCCTCCCCGGACTGACCTATCCTCCTTCCTACCTATACTCTCCTCTCCACCTATCTTCTCCTCTATCCATCTTCAGTCCGCCTCCCCCTTTCTCACTATTTATTTCAGAACCCTCTCCCCATCCCCCTTTTCTGATGAAGGGTCTAGGCCCGAAACGTCAGCTTTTGTGCTCCTGAGATGCTGCTTGGTCTGCTGTGCTCATCCAGCTCCACACTTTATTATCCCAGTTTCCAGCCCCAGTCACTTATCCCTGACACCAAGGGAGCCAACAACACTGTGGCCCACAATGTCGGCGTGCCCATACCTCGGCTCCCAGGCTGGTGAGACTGTCTCCATTGGCAAACAGTGGGATTATGGCTTCTCAAGAACTGAGTGCCCCTCTGCATCAATGAGCTGGCCCGGCAAAATAATGTCAGATCAAGTTCAAGTAATTTTTACTCTTAGTGTTAGTGCTCATGGCTCCCTGGGACAGTCAATGAGGTTGATGGTGTCAGCAATGTAAGCAACTGCTGGTTACCATGATCAGGGGCCTAAGGGGAGGAAAGGGACAGGGTCACATTATCCTGTCCACCGGCCACTGATCAAACCTCTCTGTCAGAATTCCGGGAATCCAGGCACGACCAAACCTGGAGGCCTGAGCAGTGGAAAACATGACCAATGTAGAAATAATGAACGCAGTGGATGTACCTTATGTGAATGATAAAGATTTTGATGGGAGGTGATGGGGGGGGAGGGGAAGAGACAGAATGAGAGTGACAGAGAGCGAGAGAATGAGCGCGCGAGAGCGAGAGCATGAGCGCGAGACAATGAGAGCGAGAGCGCGAGAATGAGAGCGAGGGAACGAGTGTGGGAAGAAAGAATGAGAGCGAGAGAGAGAGAGAACGAGAGCGAGAATGAAAGTGAGAACGAGACGGAGAATGAGAGCAAACGCAAGGGAATGAGAGAGAGAGCGCGAGAGAATGAGAGTGTGAGAGAGAGAGATAGAAGGAGAGCGGGAGCGAGAGAATAAGGCAAGGATAAAACAGAGTGGAGCTGGAGGAAGACAGCAGGCCAGGCAGCATCAGAGCAGCAGAAAAGTTGATGTTTCGGGGTGGGGCCCTTTTTCAAAAAGAGACACAGAATGAGAGAGGGAGACAATGAGAGATGGAGACATTCATCAACCTACAGAGGCTTAAATCCGAACAAATTACCCCTTGAGATCAAATGTTTACATCAGACTTAACTAATTTTCCCAAGTTTCTGTCTTGTGAATTGTAGAGTCTTCTTGCATGAATACTCTCAAAACTGAGAGCTTAAATTTTCTCAGCTTTTAATAACCATTTCTAACCAAATACTCCAGCTGTAAAGTTTCACAAACTAAACATTTCTTCTGTGGTAACTATATTTCCCATGACCAGCTCTGAAAATAAACTTGTTTCTTAGAGAGAAACTATGTTGGCTTTTGGCCCTAGTCAAACTACTCTAAAAACATTCCAATCTGCAGCTTCTAAACTTAAACTAATATTTGATTATTCTGAACTTAAGACAAGCCAACAGGTTTTCATGTTCATCCTGGCTGCCATAAACCACCATGACATAAGCAATTTTCCATTAACACTCCAGGAGGTTTGCAGTCAGCTGTTTGCTGTCACATATTGAATTATTTCACTGTTCTGGAAGGATTGTCTAAGGCAGTTTTCCACCTTTTCAAAAAAAAAATTCTTCACAAGAAGTAACAAACACTTATATGCCACTATTTTGAAATCCAAACTCCAGGAAAGATTGTTGCACATAACACCTTCCATCGCACCCCATCAGGCAATTTTTCACATAAATCCTCAATATTCAAATTTAGCCCTGGAATCTACTGATCTCTGAACCTGGTTAGGCTACTCATCATTTCATTTACGAGTAGGTAGTCCAAAACTTGTTGATGAATCAACTACGTTTAAAATAACAGCTGCCACAGGTGATTTTTAGTTCTTGAAGTTCACCAAGAGTAAAACAATGTGATCGCAATTGGTCAGATATAGTCTGCACTGAGACCTCAAACCTCAGTCAATTACAGTCTGCACTGAGACCTCAAACCTCGGTCAATTAGTGTCTGGACAGAGACCTCAAACCTCAGTCAATTACAGTCTGCACTGAGACCTCAAACCTCGGTCAATTAGTGTCTGGACAGAGACCTCAAACCTCAGTCAATTACAGTCTGCACTGAGATCTCAAACCTCGGTCAATTACAGTCTGCACTGAGATCTCAAACCTCAGTCAATTACAGTCTGCACTGAGACCTCAAACCTCGGTCAATTACAGTCTTCACTGAGACCTCAAACCTCGGTCAATTACAGTCTGCACTGAGACCTCAAACCTCGGTCAATTAGTGTCTGGACAGAGACCTCAAATCTCAGTCAATTACAGTCTGCACTCACCTCAAACCTCAGTCAATTACAGTCTGCACAGAGACCTCAAACCTCAGTCAATTACAGTCTGCACTGAGACCTCAAACCTCAGTCAATTACAGTCTGCACTCGCCTCAAACCTCAGTCAATTACAGTCTGTAACAATCCCATTCTACCCTTCATTGGATTTCCTATCATTACCATCACAACATCTTGCCCACATTTTTACTCTGAGCCATGTGTTCCACTTACATGTAACACTGTAGAGTGTAGTTCCTTTATTAACAAGAAACTAATGAGAAAACGAGGCAGATCAGTGATGAGAACCAGCAGAATAGGGAGAGCTGGAGATATATTGGAAAGGGTCAATTGATAGCAGCCACGTTATCCTACCATTAAACGACTGATGTTTAAACCCCAAAACCTCCTAAAAGTCCCACCCCTTGAAGCTTTGCTCCCTGTTTCCCACTCCCTGCTTGTTCCCATTTCCGTACCTTTGGAACGTGGAAGCTGGGAGTCAGCAGTTAATAATCTGCTTGGTTTCCATGAGCTCAAAGGATCAATCAAAACAATGAGATAGTGGAGCTGGATGATCACAGCAGGCCAGGCAGCATCAGAGGAACAGGAAAGCTGACATTTCGGGTCTGGACCCTTCTTCAAGGCCTGAAACATCAGTTTTCCTGCTCCTCTGATGCTGCTTGGCCTGCTGTCTTCATCCAGCTCCACACTTTGTTATTTCAGATTCTCCAGCATCGGCAGTTCCTACTATCTATAACCAAAACAATGACTTGTATTTTTGATATATCCTTTAGGAAGCGTCACAGGAACATTATCCAATAAGTTTGACAGGCTCACAGATTTAGACAAGTGACAACGGCTTGATTCAAGAGGTCGGTTTTTGGGAACAACTTGCAGGACGGATAAGGACACGAAGCATTGGGGGGGGGGGGTGTGGAATTGGAATGGTGTGACCTCCAGGCAACTACCAACGGTGCTGGGAAGGCAGGATTAAACCGCTGACGCAGTGGTGATCTCCAGCAATTGCTGGTGGCTGTGGTGGACGTGTACGACCCAGAGCTGTCTGGCACAGATATGGCGTCCTTTGACCCACAATCCCTCCGCCGTTATTCACCTGGGTCCGTAGCCGAAATCAGAGCTCCAAAAAATAAACAGTCAGTGAAGTAGAAGTCATGCCTGTTTATCTGGCCAAGGCTTATCATAGCCCTGACAAAACCATACATGATGCCCCTGAAAAACACAAAAGACATAACAAGGTGATTGACATGCACAGGCATCCCTAGTCTTGGCCTACTTGCTGCTTTGAATTTTATTTCATTTACAGCAGGCTCACTCACAGAAGACGTATTTCAAATGCCCACCCCAACCCTCAGATCTCTGGCTTCAATAAACTACTTTTTCTATGAGCTCACAAAACCGTACAGGGAATTAGGGAGAAAACAGGTCCTTGGTGAAATGCTAGGAGAGATTTGGACCAGCCTAAAGAGTTTCAGGATCAATAAAGTGGCTTTGAAATGAAGCTGTTGTAACAGTTGAGTCATAGATGTAGCACAGCATGGAAACCAGGCCTTTCCGCCCAACTCGCCCATGTAGGCCAGGTTTCCTAAACTGAAGCAGTCCCATTTGCCTGCATTTGGCCCACATCCCTTGGAACATCTCAGCGAATACATTCTCCAGAGTTACACAAACATCAATAACGTCCAGCTAACCAGCTTTCAGTCCCTCAGGTTAAGGAATAAATATAAACCAGGCCTTGGGAGATAACCAGCCCCCCCTCTTCAGAACAGTGACATGGTGATTGTTTTTGAGGCTTGCGAGAGGACAAGTACAGGGCGGCACGGTGGCTCAGTGGTTAGCACGGCTGCCTCACAGCACCAGGGACTCGGGTTCGATTCCAATCTCGGGTGACTGTCTGTGTGAAGTTTGCACATTCTCCCCATGTCTGCGTAGGTTTCCTCTGGGTGTTCTGGTTTCCTCCCACAGTCCAAAGATGTGCAGGCTCGGTGGATTGGCCATGCTAAATTGCCCACAGTGCTCAAGGATGTGTAGATGAGGTGGGTTATGGTGGATGGGTCTGGGTGGGATGCTGTGAGGGTCGGTGTGGACTTGTTGGGCCGAACAGCCTATTTCCACACTTCTATGATTCCATGCTAGAGCCTTAGTTTAATACGTCTGTCCACAAGACAGTCCAGCTGACTGTGTAGTGCTCCATCAGTGCTGTATTACAGCATGATGTTCAAGCTCTGAGTCCAGGTTTTGGGAGTGGAGTATGCACACACAGCAATCTGAAGCAGAAGCTAAGTGGTATCGAATGAGCTGCAGCTGACACAATGCAGGAAAATAACATCAGAGAAAATCTGTATCTTAAAAAGAGGAAGAGCTCAGAATTCCGCAAATTGGGTCATGAAACATGGAACTGCAGGGTAGCAGCATGGGGAAGGCCATGGTCTGGTGGTATTGTCGCTGAGCTAGTTTAGTTTGGGATTATGGTTGGCATGGACTGGTTGGACTTAAGGGTCTGTCTCTGTGCTGCATGACTCTAAAATGAGCTCAAACGTGCAAGCTACAGTTAGATGCCAATCAAATATCTGACCCAGCCTTCCCCTCCATTACTTACAAACTCTGTAAGTGCCACCTCTCTCACTAACAGCGGGTGTATCCAGGGCAGGAATGTTAACAATCCATTGTTGTGACCAAACCCCCCACCCCCTCCCCCGTTGTTATTGACGACGGAGTGCAGCATTGCCATCAATCTTTTGGATGAGATATCAAAACCCAATCCCCATTGGCCAGTTGAATTTCAATGGACCAAGTCCAAGAGCAGGCTCCTCACTGCCTCCCAATCTAACAAAAACCTTTCTTCCCCAACACTGAAACCTAATCAACTGGCAATTCACTCACCCACTCACTGCCTGCAGCACCTCATCAGCTGCTACATCTGCGTACAATCCACAGACGGCAGATGAAATGCAGTTCCACGATTGTTTTGAAAGTCATTGCTTGGGTGTCCTGCGGTAATTGGGCAGTATAACAATGCAGGACCGCCTCTCTCAGCTTTCCAGCGTCAGCCAAAGCTCAGGTCACATGACAGTGAAAAGTTCCCTCGACTTCAGAATTCCCAAAGTGGGGATCAGCATTCCAAGTGGGCAGGTGAGCTGAAACCCTGGGTTCATGAACTTCACAGCAAGACCGAAGTGCAGACAATTTTCAATTTGCTTGTTGTTGTTGCCAGCTGGGCCAGCATTTATTTCCTGCCTCTGGTTGGGTTATAAGAGCTGCTGTATCCCTCGAACAGACCCCCAGTGCCCGAATCCCGACCCCGATCTCAGCGAGAGCTCATAACACTTTCAAGCAGCAGAACGGGAATAATATTGGGAAGCACTGCTCCTCTGTTCCTGAAACAAGGGAACAGATATTTTTCTTTCGCTCATGTCCTTCTCCCCCAACTCATCCACACAATAAATGTGTGAGACCACAAGGATAGAGTGGGCCTAGGAACTGTCGATTTAAGACAATGAAGCATCATTGTCCAGGTACAGTCATTATAGAAGAAGGGTCTAGGCCCGAAACATCAGCCTTCCTGCTCCTCTGATGCTGCTTGGCCTTCTGTGTTCATCCAGCTCTACACTGTGTTATCTGCAGTCACTGTAGGCTCCCATACCCCTCAGCAAGCTCATCAAATCCCAGGCTTCAAGCATCAAAATGCTAACTACAGAGGCTTTCAGCACTGCTACGAAATTACTGACTCAAACAGATTAAATGCTGCTTGATTTTAGGATTTAATAAGGAGACGCACAAATCTGAACTGAATTAAATACAAATCCAGCAGACAATTTTCCAAAGGTGAAAGCAGCTTCAAATTACAAACACAGTGAACACAAGAAAATTTGTGCGATTGAATTGAAATCTTAGAACTTAATAGCAGTTGCCTGCCCAACATCAGTATCAATCTCCAATTCTGCCTTTGCTTTATTATACTCAAACAAATATAATAAAAAGGAAGAAAAACAAAGTTGCTGGAAAAGCTCAGCAGGTCTGGCAGCATCCGTTGACGAGAAAACAGAGTTAACGTTTCAGGTCTGGTGACCCTTCCTCAGAACTGACGGTGGCTGGGAAAACATGAGTTTATATGCACAAAATAGGGAGGTGGGTAGGGTAAGGAGAAAACAATAGGATAGAGCCCAAAGAGAGAGAATGCATCGGCTGTACCCAGTGTGGCTTCCTCTACACTGGGGGAACCAAGCGGAGGCTTGGGGTCTGCTTTGCGGAATATCTATGCTCGATTCGTAATTAACAACTACACCTCCCATTCGTGAACCATTTTAACGCTCCCTCCCATTCCGTAGATGGCATGTCCATCCTGGGCCTCCTGCAGTGCCACAATGATGCCACCCGAAGGTTGCAGGAACAGCAACTCATATTCCGCTTGGGAATCCTGCAGCCCAATGGTATCAATGTGGACTTCACCAGCTTCAAAATCTCCCTTCCCCCACTGCATCCCTAAACCAGCCCAGCTCGTCCCTGCCTCCCTAACCTGTTCTTCCTCTCACCCATCCCCTCCTCCCACCTCAAGCCACACCTCCATTTCCTACCTACTAACCTCATCCCACCTCCTTGACCTGTCCGTCCTCCCTGTACTGACCTATCCCCTCCCTACCTCCCCACCTATACTCTCCTCTCCACCTATCTTCTCCTCTATCCATCTTCAGTCCGCCTCCCCCTCTCTCCCTATTTATTTCAGAATCCTCTCCCCATCACCCTTTTCTGATGAAGGGTCTAGGCCTGAAATGTCAGCTTTTGTGCTCCTGAGATGCTGCTTGGCCTGCTGTGTTCATCCAGCCTCACACTTTGTTATCTCAAAATGGCAGATGGAGTTACATTTGTGTAAATGTGAAGTGTTACATTTTGGTAAGCTGGGCTGGACTTGCACAGCCAAAGAAATGACACAGAATGAAGAGATCGAGGCTCATAGCTCCTTGAAAATGGAGTCAGTTAGACAGGGTGATGAAGGTTTGAGATATAAGGAGAGGCTGGATAGGCTGGGACTTTCTTCCCTGGGGTGTAGGAGGTGGAAGGGTGACCTTATACAGATTGATAAAATCATGAGAAGCAGAGATAAGGTAGATGGCAGAAAGTCTTTCCACATCGCAGGGGGGTCCAAAAGTAGACGGCACAGGTCTAAGGTGAGAGGGGAGAGATACAAAAGGGTCCACGGGGGCAAATCTTTCGTACAGAGGGTGATGAGCATCTGGAATGGGCTGCCAGAGGTATTCGTGGAAGCGAGTGCAATTTTGTCATTGAAGAAACATTTGGACAGCTACATGGATGGGATGGGTATGGAGTGATACGGACCAAATGCAGGCACATGGGACTTGGTTAGTTGTGAAAACTGGGCAGCATGGACAAGTTGGGCCAAAGGGCCTGTTTTGACGCTGTAAACCTTGATACTCTATGACTTCCCACTCATTCTCGGAGCAGAGTGGTTAGACGCTGGTCACTCACCTCTGACATTGCAAATCAATTTGTTTAGACACATCATTGGAGCAAATTGGGCTTGAATCAGGGCCTTTTGGCTTAGAGAGACCAACTCCAATCACCTCTCCAACTGAGTTCAAACCCAAGCCAGGATACTAACAGAGGGTTTTGGCCTAAAACATTGACTTTCCTGCTGCTCAGATGCTGTCTGACCTGCTGTGCTTTTCCAGCCTCACACCCATAGACTCGGGCTTCCAGCATCTGCAGTCTGTATTGTCTCCCATCAAAACCTCATTTCTTTCCTGAGAGGTCCTTCATTAGGTCAGTTCAGTGATTGTCGATGACAAGCTGTTGCACAGACCTGGTCCCTATTAGTAATCACGCTGCAAGACACGGCCTTGGCGATTGGGAGGAGCACTGGCTGACTGGGCTAACCTGTAACCCCGAGATTGTGCCAACAAAATACTGGTGAGACACCGTGGGACAGACTATGCTGGAAATCGCAGTGATCTCAGTGTCTAATGGTAGGTGTCTGAAAGAACAGGTTACATCTACTAGCACTTAGAGCCCTGAACTTAATGAAAATAGAATTCACAATGACAAGAATATTAATCAAAAGATGGTCCAAGTCTGGAAAGTAGCCAGCTTCTTCATTTGCTGAGCATGTGACTGAGAAGGAGTCAGTCATGGTGAGGCCTCTTCACTATTCAATAAGATCTGAATGTCTGTCTCTGTCTCTCTCTCTCACACACACACACACACACACACACACACACACACACATGCAAACACAGACACACAGACACAGTCACAGACACACAGACAGAGGCACCCCTACAGATGACTGGAGGAGGCTGAGATGGATCACCCACTAAGCCATCTTTAGCTGGAAGTGCTGAGTGGATGATCTATCCTGGCCGTCTCCAATAGCCCCCAACATCACAGATGCCAGTCTTCAGCCAGTTCTATTTACTCCACGTGACAGCAAGAATTGTTTTACGGTACTGGAAAAATCATTTTCACATCCACTACAAACAGGCCTTTCTTTAAGCTTAAATCAGTCCCTTCTCCTTCTAAACTCCTTTGAGTACAGATCCAGAGTGTTCAGCTCGTTCTCGTGACAAGCCCTTCATCCCCGGGATCATTCTTGTAAACCTCCTGTGGACCGCCCCCCAAAGCCGACACATCCTCCCTTAGGATACAGGGACCATAACTGCCCACAATATACCAGATGCAATCTGACCACAGCCTTATACAGCCTCAGCAGTACATCCCTGCTCCTGTGTTCTAGTCCTCTTCAAATAAATGCAAACATTGCATTTGCCTTTCTAACTGCCAAATGAACCTGCATGAGATTCTTGAGCTAGAACTCCCAAGCCCTTTTGTGCTTCAGATTCTGAAAATGTTCCCTGCTTAGAAAATAGCCAATGCCGTTATTCTTCTCACCAAAGTGCATAACCCCTCACTTTCCCACATTGTATTCCATTTGCCCAAAGCCCCAGCCTGTCCAAGGTCTCCTGCAGCCTCCCCGCTTCCTCAACAATAGACAATAGGTGCAGGAGTAGGCCATTCGGCCCTTTGAGCCAGCACCACCATTCATTATGATCATGGCTGATCATCCACAATCAGTATTCTGTTCCTGCCTTATCCCCTATCCCTTGATGCCACTATCTTTAAGAGCTCTATCTATTTCTTTCTTGAAAGTAAACAGAGACTTGGCCTCCACTGCCTTCTGGGGCAGAGCATTCCATATATCCACCACTCTCTGGGTGAAGAAGTTTTCCCTCAACTCTGTTCTAAATGGCCTACCCCTTATTTTTAAACTGTGCCCTCTGGTTCTGGACTCACCCATCAGTGGAAACATGCTTCCTGCCTCCAGAGTGTCAAATCCCTTAATAATCTTATACGTCTCAATCAGATCCCTTCTCATCCTTCTAAACCCAAGAGTATACAAGCCCAGTCGCTCCAATCTTTCAACATATGATAGTCCCGCCATTCTGGGAATTGACCTCGTGAACCTATGCTGCACTCCCTCAATAGCAAGAATGTCCTTCCTCAAATTTGGAGACCAAAACTGCACACAATACTCCAGGTGCAGTCTCACCAGGGCCCTGTACAGCTGCAGAAGGACCTCTTTGCTCCTATACTCAATTCCTCTTGTGATGAAGACCAGCATACCATTAGCTTTCTTCACTACCTGCTGTACCTGCATGCTTGCTTTCATTGACTGATGTACAAGAACACCTAGATCTTGTTGTACTTCCCCTTTACCTAACTGAGATAGTAATCTGCCTTCCTGTTCTTGCCACCAAAGTGTGTAACCACACATTTATCCACATTAAACTGCATCTGCCATGCATCCGTCCACTCACCTAGCCTGTCCAAGTCACCCTGTATTCTAATAACATCCTCCTCACATTTCACACTGCCACCCAGCTTTGTATCATCAGCAAATTTGCTAATATTACTTTTAATGCCTTTATCTATATCAATAATGTATATTGTAAATAGCTGCGGTCCCAGCACCGAACCTTGTGGAACGCCACTGGTCACTGCCTGCCATTCCGAAAGGGACCTGTTTATCACTACTCTTTGCTTCCTGTCAACCAGCCAATTTTCAATCCAACTCAGTATTTTGCCCCCAGTACCATGTGCCCTAATTTTGCTCACTAATCTCCTGTGGGACTTTATCAAAGGCTTTCTGAAAGTCCAGGTATACTACATCCACTGGCTCTCCCCAATCCATCTTCATAGTTACATCCTCAAAAAACTCCAGAAGATTAGTCAAGCACAATTTCCCCTTCGTAAATCCATGCTGTCTCTGACCTATTCTGTTACTGCTATCCAAATGTGTCGTAATTTCATCTTTTATAATTGACTCCAGCATCTTTCCCACCACTGACGTCAGGCTAACCAGACTATAATTTCCTGTTTTCTCTCTCCCTCCTTTCTTGAAAAGTGGGACAACATTAGCCACCCTCCAATCCGTAGGAACTGATCCTGAATCTATAGAACCTTGAAAAATAATTACCAACGCGTCCACAATTTCTACAGCCACCTCCTTAAGTACCCTGGGATGCAGACCATCAGGTCCTGGGGACTTATCAGCCTTCAGACCTAACAGTCTATCCAACACCATTTCCTGCCTAATATAAATACCCTTCAGTTCGTCCATTACCCTCGGTCCTCCAGCCCCTCTCTTTCCACCTAGCTGTGTGTCGTCTGCAAACTTAGCAACACTACCGTCAGTTCCTTCGCCCAGATCGTTAACATTTAACGTGAATAGTTGTGGCATCAATACAGTACAACTCCATTAGTAACCGGCTTCCAGCCTGAAAAAGACCCCTGCATTCCTACTCTCGACCATGTTCCCCTTTTGCGAGAGTATAGGACCAGCTGGCAGGGACGGAGAAAGAATTTCTTCTCTCAGACTACAGTGAATCTGTGGAATTCTTTACAGCACAGGGCACGGGTCAGTCAGTACATTCAGGGGAGAGACAGATTTTTAAATCAGAAAGAGAATCAAAGGTAAAAGAGGAGAAGGCAGGAAGGTGGAACTGAGGATTTCCAGATCAGGCATGATTTCATTGAACGGTTGATTAGATTCAATGGGCTGAATGGCCTACCTCTGCTCGTATGTATTTTGCACCAGTCTGTGGAAAGGGGTTTGAACCTTTTGACTCTGAGCTGACAGCTCTAGCCCTGAACTGTGGCTGCAACGCACAAAGTAAAAAAAATCAAACTGAAGATGTGAAAACTTCACTTCTCTGCAGTAACAGCAACTTTCTACAGAAATCTTTGGAAGGGGGAGGAGGGCAAGCTGTGTGTGTCTCTAACGATAGAGGTGGTATGAAAGCAACGGGCAAAAACTTCCCCTCAGAGACATTCTAAATAGCAGCAATGAAAAGCCAGGCCGAGCTCAGCCAGCATCCGTCTTGATTCCAAAGCAAGGGAAATGGGGAGATAACGAGGAATGGAAAAAGACTGGGTAGCAATATGAAAGGGGAGAGACACATCTCACACCGACAAGCTTCCCCTTACAAAGGAACTTTTGCTGCAGCCAAGTCTATACCGATGATGGGGAGGTGCCTGTGACGGAGTGGGATGGACAAAGTCAGAAATTACACAACACCAGGTCATGGTCCAACATGTTTATTTGAAACTGCAGGTTTTCAGAGTCTGAGTAACAAGGTGCAGAGCTGGATGAGCACACAGCAGGCCAAGCAGCATCAGAGGAGCAGGACAGCTGATGTTTCGGGCCTAGACCCTTCTTCAGAAATGCTTTCAGAATCTCACTCCTTCTTCAGGTGTCTCGCATACAGGCCACTAGCACCATCTGGTGAACAAAGTGCTCAAAACACTATTTATTACCAGGAGCTAAGTGCGTCATAACCCAGAGACAGATAGACCCTAGAGCATGCTGGCCTTTCTTCTTCCAATCAGTGTATAGTACCGACACCAAAATCTGGCTTCATCAATGTAACCATGGCTTGGTATTTAACATAAGCTGCCCACTTATCCAAGGTTCTCTCAATTCTGGAACAATTCTTTTCAGCTGGAAAACTGTACATGGTACTGCATTATTTAATAACGGGAAACCAAGGAATTATAGACCAAAATAAAAGAAAGAAGTGTGGATGCTGGAAATCTGAAACCAGGGATAGCTATAACTGCTGACCCAGGCAGCCACTCCCATATCCCACAAGTAACAAAGTCCGGGTTCCACAGTCTGTACATTGCATTTTGGTGACTTGTTCCCCATGCTGGTCATCGCTGACTATATCCACACAAAGACGTCCATGTATTTTTAAATTAAGAACATACAAATGGCAAAGAAGCTGCATTTAACACAACACAAGAACTGGTTGGAACAATCTCAGTACAACGATCAGACTTAGAGATTCTGGCTATTTACCTGCAATTCCCTACAGTGCTCAGACCTCGGGAAATGGCCAACCTGTTTCCACTTGTCAGTTTCTTCTTCAGTTAGAATAGCTGTGTTTGGTTTCTTTCTGGTAAATCTCTTCATTCACTCGAACGTAACTTCTTCAGTTGTGTCACTTCATGAGACATACTTGAACAAAATGCTAACACAGCTCACATTTCTTATCATCCATCCCCTAAACTCATGCATTCAACAGCCCTGTAGATGTCTTCTTCTTAGACCTTAAACATAGAACATAGAAAAGTACAGCACAGTACAGGCCCTTCGACCCACCATGTTGTGCCGTGGAATAATCCTCATCCAAAATTAAAATAACCTAAGCTACATTCCCCTCAATTCACTGCTGTCCATGTGCATGTCCAGCAGTTGCTTAAATGTCACTAATGACTCCGCTTCCACGACTACCACTAGTAAACTATTCCATGCGCTCACAACTCTCTGGGTGAAGAACCTCCCTCTGATGTCTCCTCTATACCTTCCTCCTAACACCTTAAAACTATGACCCCACGTGGCAGTCAATCCTGCCCTGGGGAAAAGTCTCTGGCTATCGACTCTACCCATGCCTCTCATTACCTTGTACACCTCGATCAGGTCACCTCTCTTCTTCCTTCTCTCCACAGAGAAAAGTCTGAGCTCAGTCAACCTCTCCTTCTACGACAAGCCCTCCAGTCCAGGCAGCATCCTGGTAAACCTCCTTTGCACCCTCTCCAAAGCCACCACATCTTTCCTATAATAGGGCGACCAGAACTGGACACAATATTCCAAATGTGGTCTTACCAGGGTTTTGTAGAGCTGCAGCATAATCTCGCGGCTCTTAAACTCGATCCCCCTGTTAATGAAAGCCAAGACACCATATGATTTCTTAACAACCTTATCCACTTGGGTGGCAACTTTGAGGGAGCTATGCACTTGAACACCAAGATCCCGCTGTTCCTCCACACTGCCAAGAATCCTGCCTTTAATCCTATATTCAGCATTTAAGTTCGACCTTCCAAAATGCATCACTTCACATTTATCCAGGTTGAACTCCATCTGCCATTTCTCAGCCCAGCTCTGCTGACCACAGATGTAAGACTGACTGGTCTGTAATTTCCAGGGATTTCCCTATTCCCTTTCTTGAAAAGAGGAACAACATTTGCCTCCCTCCAATCTTCCGGTACGACTCCCGCGGAGAGTGAGGAAGCAAAGATCTTCGCCAGCAGCTTAGCAACCTCCTTTCTCGCTTCCCGGAGCAACCTAGGGTAAATCTGGTCTGGCCCGGGGAATTTATCAATCTTAATGTTTGCCAAATTTCCAGCACATCAACTTCCTCAATCTTGATTGAGGAAGCCATCTGTTGCTGGAGAGTTTTTTCTTATCAAAGCCACTGAGGTTTAAAATCCCCTGCTTTGACCTTTTGGAGACAGATGTTAAAGGCCATTTCTCCCTGAGTGACCTGCTTCTCTGCTCAGCTTCTGTGTTTCTGGAATAATTTCTGTCTGGCTTCCTTTGCCATGAGACACCTTGCTCCTACGCAACAGTCCAATTATTTTCTCATTCTACTCTTTGTTTTCAAAATCACTGAACAATTCACCTCAATGATTCATAGGATACTTAGTGTGGAAGCATGCCGTTCGGCTCATTGAGACCACACTCGCCCTCTGAAGCGTATCCCACACAGACCCAGCCTCCTACTGTATCCTTGTCGCCCCACATTTTCCATAGCTAGCCCGCCAAACCCTGGACATTATGATCATGTTAGTATGGCCAAACTAGCTAACCTGAACATTGCTGGACTCAGGGAGGAAACCAGAAGAGACACAGGGAGAATGGCCTGAGCTGGGTAGCTTGGAAAATTGTTCAGATACTCTTTAATACAAGATTTTAACAAAACCATTCAGTGGCTCAGTGGTTAGCACGGCTGCCTCACAGCGGTAGGGATCCGGGTTCGATTCCACCCTCAGGCAACTGTCTGTGTAGAGTTTGCACATTCTTCCTGCATCTGTGTGGGTTTCCTCCGGGTGCTCCGGTTTCCTCCCACAGTCCAAAGATGTGCAGGTTAGGGTGGACTGACTGTGGCAAATTGCCCATAATATACAAGGATGTGCAGGTTAGGTGAGTTAGCTATGGGGAATGCAAGGTTACAGAGATGGGGAACGGGAACGGGAACGGGAATGGGAATGGATCTGGGTGGGTCGCTGTTTGGATGGTCAGTACAGGCTCAAATGGCCTTTCCGAACTAGAGATTCTATGGCCTCATTTATCCTGGAAAAGGTGGGGGTGAGCTGCCTTCTTGAGCCGCTGCAGTCCTCCTGCTGTGGGTTGACCCACAATGCCATTAGGGAGGGAATTCCAGGGTTTTGACCCCAAGACTGGAAAGGAACGGTGATGTATTTCCAAGTGACAATGATGAGTGGATTGGAGGGGAATTGCAGGGGATGGTGTTCCTGTGTATCTGCTACTCTTGTCCTTCCAGATGAAAGTGGTCACGGGTTTGGAACGTGCTATTTAAGGGCCTTTGACAAATTTCTGCAACACATCTTGTAGATAGTACACATTGCTGCTACTGAGCTGGCCATTTCTATTAAACTGAACCTTCCTTTCTCATGGGGTCACTAGAGGCCGTGTATGATGTGCTAAGATTTACCTTCTGAGCCTTACTGCCTGTAAGGGTGGTAGAGACAGGAGCCCTCATGGCACTGATGAATTGTTGAGATGTGCACTTGCGATGCCAAGGCACACAAGACCATAGGCCACGTGCTGGAAAATTGGACGGGAACAGTTCAGGAGGTCGAAAATGGCAAATGAATTCCTGACGGAATGCGACAACGGCCTCCTCATGTTTATTCATCACACTTTTTCAAATCAACCTGTTCAAAGATGCTACGACACCCCTGAAAGTGGGATGTGAACCCAGGCCTCCTGGTCAAGAGATGTGTACGCTGCTACTGTATCATAGGAACCATTCTGCTTCCATTGGAGAGTTACTGATCAGCCTGATCAGACATAACACACCTCTGGAGCAGGTGGCATTCGAACCCAGACCTCTTGGTCCAGAGGCAGGGACGTGGCCACAGCACTAGAAAAATCCTTTTTTTTCCCCCTTTATATCTATCCAGCCAACTAAATTCGCCAAGCACCCACTCAGTTCCATATTAAATGAACGGATTTGCCCATCTCTCAACTGCTGAATATGTACAATAATTGAACAAAACAAATAAAAATTAAACGAATGATGCAGATTGGCAAGAATCTGCTGGGAGATTCTGCAGAATTTCAGTGACATGTAGACGATAAAATATAAAGGGAATTCAAAAATTGCATGTCAAATTTCGGAGATCTTTCGATGTGTGCGTTAGAAATTAAGCAGATTTAAGTCTGGACTAACTTTGGAGTTACGGGAGTACGGGGTGTCTCACTGCAATTATACAGGGCTTTGGTAAGACTGTACCTGTAATACTGGGTACTGTTTTGTTCTCTGCGGCTGAGGAAGAATGCTCTTGCGATAGATGGAGTGCAGCAAAAGTTTATTGGACTGATTCCTGGCTGGACTGATGTATGAGGATTATATTCACTGGAGTTCAGAAGAATGAAGGGAGTCTTACAGGAAATTAAATTCAAACCCTTGAAAGGGTCACTCAACCCCAAACGTTAACTCTGATTTCTCTCCACAGACGCTGCCAGACCTGCTGAGCTTTTCCAGCAATTTCTGTTCACAATCCCTCAAAGTATCTCCAAATAATTTCTTGGAGCAAATACCTTCTTTTGTGAAACAGTCCGAATGCCAGTGGCTAATTTCAACCCACTTTTCACTTTGAAAATCTCTCCTTTCTTTTCCTTTAATACCAGTAAGATCAGTACTTAACCTTTATTCAGCAACATCCTTTGTTGAATGTAGATTGTTTCAAAGGGAACAGTTTTCCACACAGCATAATAACCCCGGCAAACTTTTCTTAGACTGTGATAACACAGTGTGGAGCTACAGGAACACAGCAGGCCAGGCAGCATCAGAGGAACAGAAAAACTGACGGTTTGGGTTGGGACTCTTCTTCAGAAATGGGCCTATTTTCTGAAGAAGGATCATGACCTAAAACATCAGCTTTCCTGCTCCTCTGATGCTGCCTGGCCTGCTGTGTTCCTGTAGCTCCACACTGTGTTATCTCTTTACTTAGACTGTGCCTTGTGTAGCATTTCCTTTAGAATATTGGAAAAATAAACCCATATATCCAAAGCTTCTGCTAATGTTTCAACAGCTAAGGCAATTTTTCACTGCGGTTCCTCCTGGATTCCGCAGCAAATAATCAACACTTATTATTCTTTTCCCTCAAGGATATGGTAAGCCTGACTATATTTAAATAGCTACTCAAAAGACTGACACATTAAGCATTGTTAAAAAGAACTTGCTTCATATCTTCATATCAAGGCTGCAAGCGTGAATATGCAATTTCCCAAATTTAATTTCTTCAATGTTTCGTATGAATTTAATGCATTTTCAACTGCAACATTTTTCATCATAATATTCAGACTACTTAGTTGTAATACTCCTAACTAGTAACGGGTTTGGTCTGATCCATAATGAATTTGTCTGTCAAATCAAACTTGACAACACATCTGTTTCTCCCTTGGAATATCATCTTTCGATGGAGACCCAGTCCAATTTCCAGGCAAGTAACTCACATGTCACAGGTGAGAATGTTGATCCAAAGTTAGTCCAGACTTAAATCTGCTTAATTTCTAACGCACACATCGAAAGATCTCCGAAATCTGACATGCAATTTTTGAATTCCCTTTATATTTTATCGTCTACATGTCACTGAAATTCTGCAGAATCTCCCGGCAGAATCTTGCCAATCTGCATCATAAAGATGCCTGCCAGTTTCTCTCTGTGCTAGGAGGATCGGTTATGTGGAGGTACCGCTGTTGGGCCGGGCTGGTTAAAGTCAGAAGACACATGACACCAGGTTATAATCCAACAGGTTTGTTAGAAATCACAAACTTTCATAGCACTGCTCCTCTGTCAGTTGAGAAGGTAGCAAAAGGTGGACATAATAACACGATTAAGTCTACAAGAATATATAGTGGAACTAGAATTCTAACAAGACTTCACATGGCAAATCAAAACATGAAAAAGATAGGCGTACAATTAGCCCAACTTATGTTTTTTGATCGGATAAAAGCTCAAGTCGTCAATGACAAGTGAACTGACAAATGTTGTAACCCTAAGTTGTCACACTAACTGTGTTCTGACGAGTGTCCTAGGTGGCCTTGCACCAAAATTTCTCTCCAAATAGATGTTGGAATGTACTCGGCAATGACTGTAGCCAAGGCTTAAAGAGTGGCTGTCTCAAAAACACCACAACACCTTCTGAAGCTGACGGGGCTTTCCACTGCAATTTCCTTAGCGCAATATGGAGATTCTTAAATAGATCTAACTCATCATTCACAGATTCCTCCCCCTTCCCCTTTGTCTGTTAGGAATTGAGTTGGTTCATCCAGACCAGCCCCTATATATTCCTCCATTACTTTATCTACCTGTACTATCCACTACGTATTATTGCAGACTGATTAAACCTAGCGGCTGTGTCTATTAAACACAAGGTGCAATTATTTCGCTGTTCAATAAATGAACTCCAATTATCTGCGTAACTACTCATTATATCAGCACCATCAGCAGGGAAGTCCTCCTGTGGCACAATGGTAGCGTCCCTACCCCTGAACTGAGAACCTGGGTTCAAGTCCCACCTGCTCCAGAGGTGTGTAAAGACATCTCTGACCAGGTGGGTAAGGGAAATACATTATTTAAAAAAACACCATTAGCAGTAGGGCTTCCAGCTGCAATATTCCTGCACTCTGAAGTATCATCCTGAAAACCAACCTGTGGCTACCAGCTCACAGCCTCTGCATGAGCCCATTATTTACTATGCCTTATGCTGCATGTTGTAGGGGCTTTTCCTTTAAGACCCCAAAGCACTGCACTGAATGCGAGAACATCTCATTATACGAGAGGGATTATAAAAGTGAAAGTTAAGTGCACCTTAGACCAAGTCGATAAGTGGAATAGGCAGTAAATTTACAATCTTACAAGCTGCAAAAATCAATTTCTGACTAGCAGGAAGCACCTGCCACACACCTAAAGCAAATCCAATGGCTTTATTGGCAAGATGCAAGTTTAAAACTTTCCATCGCGGTGTTAATCACCCTCACATGTCGCTTTAATTATATTTGTAGAAGTTATCCCTTCCCTTCCCAAACAGAACCCAAATTCCGCATCACATAACCCTTTAGCGTAAATGGCATGTGATTTCTGACCCTGTCCACCCCAGTCCAACATTGACACCTCCACATGGACAGAAATAATGTAGAAGGAGCACTGGCTAATGATGCTCGCTGAATGGGCCAGTCAATATGCAAGGACCTGAATGGCTTTTTCTGAGCTATAACGATCCTGAGATTCTGTCATTGCTTTCTGAAAGCCTTGGAACATTGACGCAGTACCTTCAACAGCCAAGAGATGTCAGCTGTAACCTGGGATCAAGCTGCAGTAGACAGCACAGAACTGCATCACTTCCTCATCATGGAAGTGGCACAGGGAACATCAAAGAGAAAAGCTCTTAAGAGGGAAATTAGAAACCTAACCTTTCCTTTATAACAGAGGGAAAAGGCACACAAAGTAGATTGTGGGTGGTCTACACCCTGAGCAATGGGATCCCATGTTCCACACTGATCGCTAGGCCACAAGGAGGCCATCGTTGACCTGTCTCTCCCCCTGCTCTCACACCGACTGCTGCCCCTCTCTCTCCCCCCGGTCTCTCACCAACTGCTGCCCCTCTCTCTCTCCCCCCGCTCTCACACCGACTGCTGCCCCTCTCTCTCCCCCTGCTCTCACACCGACTGCTGCCCCTCTCTCTCTCCCCCCGCTCTCACACCGACTGCTGCCCCTCTCTCTCTCCCCCCGCTCTCACACCGACTGCTGCCCCTCTCTCTCCCCCTGCTCTCACACCGACTGCTGCCCCTCTCTCTCTCCCCCCGCTCTCACACCGACTGCTGCCCCTCTCTCTCTCCCCCCGCTCTCACACCGACTGCTGCCCCTGTCTCACCCCCCGGCTCTCACACCGACTGCAGCCCCTGTCTCTCCCCCCGGTTCTCACACCGACTGCTGCCCCTGTCTCAACCCCCCACTGTCACACTGACTGCTGCCCCTGTCTCACCCCCTGGCTCTCACACCAACTGCAGCCCCTCTTTCTCCTCCTGCTCTCACACCGACTGCTGCCCCTCTCTCTCCCCCCGCTCTCACACTGACTGCTGTCTCTCCCCCAACTCTCACACTGGCTGCGGCCCCGTCTCTCTCCCCGCTCTCACACCGACTGCTGCCCCTCTCTCTACCCCAGCTCTCACAGCAACTGCTGCCCCTGTCTCACCCCCCGGCTCTCACACCGACTGCAGCCCCTGTCTCTCCCCCCGCTCTCACACCGACTGCTGCCCCTGTCTCTCCTCCCCCCGGCTCTCACACTGACTGTTGCCCCTGTCTCTCCCTCCTGCTCTCACACCGACTCTTGCCCCGTCTCTCCCCCCACTCTCACAGCAACTGCAGCCCTTCTCTCTCGCCCTGCTCTCACACCGACTGCTGCCCCTCTCTCTCCCCCTGCTCTCACACCGACTGCTGCCCCTCTCTACCCCCCTGCTCTCACACCGACTGCTGCCCCTCTCTCACCCCCTGCTCTCACACCGACTGCTGCCCCCTCTCTCCCCCCGCTCTCACACCGACTGCTGCCCCTCTCTCTCCCCCCGCTCTCACACCGACTGCTGCCCCTCTCTCCCCCCCCGCTCTCACACCGACTGCTGCCCCTCTCTCCCCCCCCGCTCTCACACCGACTGCTGCCCCTCTCTCTCCCCCCGCTCTCACACCGACTGCTGCCCCTCTTTCTCCTCCTGCTCTCACACCGACTGCTGCCCCTCTCTCTCCCCCCGCTCTCACACTGACTGCTGTCTCTCCCCCAACTCTCACACTGGCTGCGGCCCCGTCTCTCTCCCCGCTCTCACACCGACTGCTGCCCCTCTCTCTACCCCCGCTCTCACAGCAACTGCTGCCCCTGTCTCACCCCCCGGCTCTCACACCGACTGCAGCCCCTGTCTCTCCCCCCGCTCTCACACCAACTGCTGCCCCTGTCTCTCCTCCCCCCGGCTCTCACACTGACTGTTGCCCCTGTCTCTCCCTCCTGCTCTCACACCGACTCTTGCCCCGTCTCTCCCCCCACTCTCACAGCAACTGCAGCCCTTCTCTCTCGCCCTGCTCTCACACCGACTGCTGCCCCTCTCTCTCCCCCTGCTCTCACACCGACTGCTGCCCCTCTCTACCCCCCTGCTCTCACACCGACTGCTGCCCCTCTCTCACCCCCTGCTCTCACACCGACTGCTGCCCCCTCTCTCCCCCCGCTCTCACACCGACTGCTGCCCCTCTCTCTACCCCCGCTCTCACAGCAACTGCTGCCCCTGTCTCACCCCCCGGCTCTCACACCGACTGCAGCCCCTGTCTCTCCCCCCGCTCTCACACCGACTGCTGCCCCTGTCTCTCCTCCCCCCGGCTCTCACACTGACTGTTGCCCCTGTCTCTCCCTCCTGCTCTCACACCGACTCTTGCCCCGTCTCTCCCCCCACTCTCACAGCAACTGCAGCCCTTCTCTCTCGCCCTGCTCTCACACCGACTGCTGCCCCTCTCTCTCCCCCTGCTCTCACACCGACTGCTGCCCCTCTCTACCCCCCTGCTCTCACACCGACTGCTGCCCCTCTCTCACCCCCTGCTCTCACACCGACTGCTGCCCCCTCTCTCCCCCCGCTCTCACACCGACTGCTGCCCCTCTCTCTCCCCCCGCTCTCACACCGACTGCTGCCCCTCTCTCCCCCCCCGCTCTCACACCGACTGCTGCCCCTCTCTCCCCCCCCGCTCTCACACCGACTGCTGCCCCTCTCTCTCCCCCCGCTCTCACACCGACTGCTGCCCCTCTCTCTCCCCCCGCTCTCACACCGACTGCTGCCCCTCTCTCTCCCCCCGCTCTCACACCGACTGCTGCCCCTCTCTCTCCCCCCGCTCTCACACCGACTGCTGCCCCTCTCTCTCCCCCCGCTCTCACACCGACTGCTGCCCCTCTCTCTCCCCCCGCTCTCACACCGACTGCTGCCCCTCTCTCTCCCCCTGCTCTCACACCGACTGCTGCCCCTCTCTCCCCCCCTGCTCTCACACCGACTGCTGCCCCCTCTCTCCCCCCGCTCTCACACCGACTGCTGCCCCTCTCTCTCCCCCCGCTCTCTCACCGACTGCTGCCCCTCTCTCCCCCCCCGCTCTCACACCGACTGCTGCCCCTCTCTCCCCCCTCCCCGCTCTCACACCGACTGCTGCCCCTCTCTCTCCCCCCGCTCTCACACCGACTGCTGCCCCTCTCTCTCCCCCCGCTCTCACACCGACTGCTGCCCCTCTCTCTCCCCCCGCTCTCACACCGACTGCTGCCCCTCTCTCTCCCCCCGCTCTCACACCGACTGCTGCCCCTCTCTCTCCCCCCGCTCTCACACTGACTGCTGCCCCTCTCTCTCCCTCTGCTCTCACACCGACTGCTGCCCCTCTCTCTCCCCCTGCTCTCACACCGACTGCTGCCCCTCTCTCTCCCCCTGCTCTCACACCGACTCTTGCCCCGTCTCTCCCGTGTGTTCAGCTCCCACCATGCGATCCCTGTCACAATCCAACTCCTTGTGGAGGTAATTAAAACAGCAGGTGTTTGGGTGATGGTGGGGCATTGAATTACTACAGAGAAGAGATAGAAGAGGTGGGGAAGAAGAAAGGAAAAGGAAAGCCGCCTGGAGTGCGTCGTGGGGCTCCAAAAGGAGCAACTCACCCTGCTGCCATCTTGTCAGATATTGTTCACACAAGCAATGGAGCCCTGACTAAATGTTGAGGAAACTCCAGTGACCTATGAAGGCCGAACTGAAGGAGTTGCGACGTGAAATAAAACCAGACCTTCGAAAATTAGCTCTGCATGTCTCTCCTTAGATCGCTTTCTCAAGTCAGAACAAGAAGGTTGTCTACATCAGTGGCACAACACCATTCATTTATCATCTTCATCTTTACTTATGATAGTGAACCAGCTCTGTTCTCAGTGTTCTTCAGAGCTCCCTGGCTCAGCCCAATTCCTCCTACCTTCCATGGAAGCTTTTCCTTGCTAGGTCCTTTTTTAATGAGGAATATTGAAAACAACTGGATTCATTTGCAGTAAATTTTCCCAGAGGTCTAACATCAAGAAACCATTGTAAACAACCAATGCTGGAGATCTCGGTGGGTCAGCCAGCATCCATGGGGAGAGAGCAAGCTAACATTTCGAGCCTAGATAACCGTTTGGTAGAGAAACCACTGATGGGTGTGCAGTCAGGCTCCTGGTTTCTAATACTACTCTAAAACAGCGAAAAATGGTTCTGATTCTGTTTGGAAAGTAGCTAACATCCAATTTGACAAGAGATAACGGGAAGTGTAGATGCTGGAGAATCCGAGATAACAAAATGTGAGGCTGGATGAACACAGCAGGCCAAGCAGCATCTCAGGAGCACAAAAGCTGACGTTGCGGGCCTGGACCCTTCATCAGAGAGGGGGATGGGGTGAGGGTTCTGGAATAAATAGGGAGAGAGGAGAAGATAGGTGGAGAGGAGACAGACAAGTTAAAGGGGCGAGGATGGAGTCAGTAGAGGTGAGTGGAGGTGGGGAGGGAATAGGTCAGTCCCGGGAGGACGGACAGGTCAAGGGGGCGGGATGAGGTTAGTAGGTAGAAAATGGAGGTGCTGTTTGAGGTGGGAGGAGGAGATAGGTGGGAGGAAGAACAGGTTAGGGAGGCGTGGACGAACTGGGCTGCTTTTGGGATGCAATGGAGGGAGGGGAGATTTTGAAGCTGGTGAAATCCACATTGATACCATTGGGCTGCAGGGTTCCCAAGCGGAATATGAGTTGCTGTTCCTGCAACCGTCGGGTGGCATCGTTGTGGCACTGCAGGAGGCCCATGATGGACATGTCGTCGAAGGAATGGGAGGGGGAGTTGAAATGGTTTGCGACTGGGAGGTGCAGTTGTTTATTGCGAACCGAGCAGAGGTGTTCTGCAAAGCAGTTCCCAAGCCTCTGCTTGTTTTCACCAATATATCGTCTGTCTCCTCTCCACCTATCTTCTCCACTATCCATCTTCGATTCGCCTTCCCCTCTCTCCCTGTTTATTCCAGTTCCCTCTCCCCATCCCCCTCTCTGATGAAGGGTCTAGGCCCGAAACGTCAGCTTTTGTGCTCCTGAGATGCTGCTTGGCCTCAGGTTCATCCAGCTCCACACTTTGTTACCCCTATATCCAATTTGACAAAATGTTTTTACTTTCTCAAGGAACGGCAAGGCCAACATTTGTTTCCATCCAGAATGGACTTGGGAAGGAGTCGCTGGTGGGACCATTTCAGAGAGCAATTCAAGATCAACCAACAGTGTTAAATTTGAATGAGGGAAATTGTGAAAGGAATGAGGCAGAAACTGACAGGGTGGGGATGAGGAAACTACACTGAGAGCCGAGACTGTTTGGAAGCACAGTCGCTGATGATCGCTAACAAATAATGATATGACTTCCAACAACTATTCTATGCTGCCAGACCTGCTGAGTTTCTACTGCTTTTGCTGGTTTTATTACAGGTTTCCAGCATCCGCAGTTATTCTGTCCTTATTTGAAACAAACAGCTACTGCCTGCTGCTGGGGAAAGCGTTCTTTCCATTAATTATAAATGTATGATCGAGAGCTGTTAAATGAGAGTTGAATAATACTCCGCTCCCTGAAGCAGCAAGAACAAGCATCACCAGCCTCACTTGTCGACAGAAATCAGAGTTAACGTTCTAGATCCAGTGACCTTTCCTCAGAACCGCTCCCCTCTTCTGAGGAAGGGTCACTGGACCCGAAACGTTAACGGGTTTTTTCGTCACAGATGCTGCCAGACCTGCTGAGCTTTTCCAGCAACTTCTGTTGATTCACAGCATCTGCAGTTCTTTCGGTTTTTATTCATGTTCCTCATTTTCTGCGTTAAAAATCTGATTTAAATTCCTTTCATTCCATCATGCCCCTACAGTTAATTTGTAACAGAGTCTTGTGCAAAGGAGTATGACAGCTCAGGGTGCTGGATGGGGGTTGGTGGGAGCACAGAGCTGGGCAGCAGGCTGGCGAAAGCCATTTGGTGGTGGAATCCAGGGACCATGGAAGTTGGGTTCTGATGGCCTGCTGGGTGAACTGTAGATCAGCATTGAGTACCAGGATGTGGATTTCTTCAAAGGCAGAGTGAAACCAAACAGAGTCTTGGATGAACTGGTAGCCAATTCTAAAAAAGATCTTGGAAAATAACAGCAACTGGCCTCCACTCTCAGCCACTCTTATCTGGACAGGTAGAATTGAAGAGTATAAGCAGAGGCACAGGTGGATGTTTTTGGCTAGCACTGGCTCAACAGGCCGAAGGGCCATTTTGTGTGCTGTATGACTTTATATCCCATGAAGAAGTAACAACAGGAGCTCATTCAGACATTTTTCACCTATATTACAGTTTATGCCTTGGGGCATTTTTACAATAGCATTTCTTATCCAAATCTGTGGCAGTTCATCAGCTAATTTTCTAAAGGGTCACTGGACCTGAAACATTAACTTTAGTTTCTCTCCACAAATGCTGCCAGAGAGATTTTTCCAGTAATTTTGTACCATAGCCGCTCCAACAGAACTACGGCCCATTCCTTTTCAAAATGGTTCGAGCCAGTCCACGTTCACCTCTGGACAACTACTCGTTTCATGAGAGCTCTTCAAGATAGTGGCAAGGTGAGTCACTCCGTTTGAAGCTACACTCTGTTCACCAATTCTCTTTCCTTCTCCTTTCTTTTTCTCTTCTTCTTCTTCTCTCTCCTCTCTGCAGTAATTCCATCCGCCCACTCCCCCGCCCTTTAAACCACCCACTTAAGGAATCAAGGAGGAGCTGGGTCACAACCGGGATCCACGCGGCAGCAGCTGAGAGCGGGGTGTGAGGCAGTGACGGTGAGGGCGGGGGCCGGCGAGGGCTGGTGAGGCGGCGGCGGCTGTGACGGCGGGGGCCAGCGAGGGCTGGTGAGGCGATGACGGTGAGGGCGGGGGCCGGCGAGGGCTGGTGAGGCGGCGGCGGCTGTGACGGCGGGGGCCAGCGAGGGCTGGTGAGGCGATGACGGTGAGGGCGGGGGCCGGCGAGGTCTGGTGAGGCGATGACGGTGAGGGCGGGGGCCGGCGAGGTCTGGTGAGGCGGCGGCTGTGACGGCGGGGGCCGGCGAGGGCTGGTGAGGCGGCGGCTGTGACGGTGGGGGCCGGCGAGGCGGTGACGGTGATGGCGGGGGCTGGCGAGGGCTGGTGAGGCGGCGGCGAGGGCTGGTGAGGCGGCGGCGGCGAGGGCGGGGGCCAGCGAGGCGGCAGCGGTGAGGGCGGGGGCCAGTGAGGCGGCGACGGCGAGGGCGGGGTCCGGTGAGGCGGTGGCCCTCGATGTCATCACCATTCACTACCACCTACTTGGTAACAAAAACTTGGTTACAATGGGATACTGGAATAATGATTGTACTGAATGGTGGTGCAGGCTCGAGGGGCTGAATATAGCCTCCTCCTATAACTAATTTCTATGTTTCCACGTTTTTGTGTGAATATATTCACTGTAACTAAATTGCAAAATAACGATTATGATCTAACAAACCAGGTTTCACTCAGGAATCTGATTTTTCCTGTCTTACCATCTCCTAGGATCATAACAGCGTAGGGAAAACAGGTAAAGAAAATCAGCAAGCAAGCAGCTGAGAGATTTGGGAAATCCCGTTAGATTAGATTAGATTTATTTGTCACACACTAAGAATAGGAATCCATAAGTAGGACGAAAAGTGCACAAAGCCGCTGTTCACTGCTGCCCACTTGGTAACAAAAACCAGAATGAAAAGATTTGACAGAGCCAAAAGGTAAGCGCGGAAGAAGAGATTCTGAGTCCTGAGTCCCAAGCCCAATCTTCACAGTGGTGCAGGCTGTGCTCCAATCACCAGGCTGCCATCACCAAGCTGCTGTCTCACTGGGCCCCGCCCTCATCGTCACCGCCTCACCGGGCCCCGCCCTCACCGTCACCGCCACACCGGGCCACCCCCCTCACCGTCACCGCCTCACCGGGTCCCGCCCTCACCGTCACCGCAATAGCCTCGTGGTATTATCACTGGACTTTTATCCCAGAGACTCAGAAAATATTCCGGGGACCTGGGTTCGAATCCCACCATTGCAGATGGTGGAATTTGAATTCAATAAATATTTGGAAGAAAGAATCCAAAGATGACCGTGAATCCTTTGTCAATTGTTGGAAAAACCCATCTGGTTCACTAATGTCCTTTAGGAAAGGAAACTGCCATCCTTAGCTGGCCTACACGTGACTCCAGACCACAGCAATGTGGGTGGCTCTTAACCACCCTCTGGGCAATTAGGGATGGGCAATAAATGCTGCCCAGCCAGTGACACCCTCATCCCGTTAATGAATAAAGGGGACAAAAAACCATAGTGGGGTTTGTCCCCAGAGCATGGATCTGGATCACTGGATCTGCAGCATTACAACACCACTGCACCTACCCCAGACACCTGAACAGATTTTACATTCCACCAGTCAACGTGGTGAGACGTGAAACCACAGCCTCAAAGCATTCACCGGGCCCTCAATATTACTTGCTCAGTGCCATGTCTGCCATACCACTGTATCCCCTCACTGCATTAACGATCCTCACCACTGCCACCGTCACTGAGAGGTCGAGGATCATTGCAAGTGACAGAAAATCTGAAAGGCAATCGTTGCAGTTAAAGGAATAGTCCACTCTGACGAAGGACACAATTACATTATCCAGCACGTGGACTTTGTTTCTCAGAGCCACCTTCAGCCACACGATTCGTTACATAAACAGGTACACGTAAAGGCAGGAGAAAACTAAATTGTCTGGGAGGGACGCCAGGGATCATTCTCAGTGCTGGGCCACTGCTGTTTCACATCCCACTCAACGTAATCACAACAGGACTTGGCAAGAAGATTTAAAAGAGCTCATTACAACAAGAGATAACAAGGTGTAGAGCTGGATGAACACAGCAGGTCAAGTAGCATCAGAGGAACGGGAAAGCTGATGTCCTGGGCCTAGGCCCGAAACGTCAGCTTTCCTGCTCCTCTGATGCTGCCTGGTTCATCCTGCTGTGTTCATCCAGCTCCACACCTTGTTATCTCAGATTCTCCAGTATCTGCAGTTCCTACTATCTCTGAGTAAACAACAACTTGTATTCATACAACTTCATCGCAATAAAACTGTCTCAAAGCCCTTCACAGGAGCACTAAAACAGACAAGTGCACACAACCACATAACGTCAATTAAAGTGGAGAGGGTTCAGAAGAGATTTACCAGGATGTTGCTGGGTACGGAAGGTTTAAGCTATAAAGAAAGGCTGGATAGGTTTGGACTTTTTTCATTGGAGTGTAGGAGGTTGAGAGGGGACCTGGTTGAAGTTTATAAAATAATGAGAGATATAGGCAGAGTTAATGGTGGTTGTCTTTTTCCTAGGATGAGGGATTTCAATATTAGGGGGCACATTGTTAAGGTGAGTGGAGAGGGATGTGAAAAAGACATCTGGGCAAATTTTTTACTCAAATGGTGATTCACGCATTGAATGAACTTCCTCAGGTAGTGACGGATGTGGCTACAATTACAACATTTAAAAGACGTTTGGATAAGTACGTGAATGGGAAAGGTTTGGAGGGATAATCGGCCAGGAGCAGGCGGGTGGGACTAGTTTAATTTGGGATTATGGACTGGTTGGACCGAAGGGTCAGTTTCCATGCTGTATGACCATGTATGTCAGGTGGATGGTCGAAAGCTTTTCGAAGGAGGTAGGTGTCTCGGGAATGTTTTAAAAAGAACGGACAGGTTGAGGGGGGGTGCAGAGGGGCGTAAGGAGAGAATTCCACAGGGTAGACCCTGAGCAGTGGAAGGAACAATTCCCAGCTTTGTGATGATAATATCTGGGTGTATCGGGACCCTGAAGGATTTGTTGGGCTGGAGGAAGTGACCGAGATAGGGAGGGTCAACACCACACAGGATTTTGGAAATGAAGAATTTAAAATCTGGGTGATCCAAAGTTTGGGATATACTGAGGTTAGGCTGATGTAGAGTGTAGGATCTGTCACTCCCTTATGACACTGATGCTTTTTTTTGAAGATAATAAAATGTGAGGCTGGATGAACACAGCAGGCCAAGCAGCATCTCAGGAGCACAAAAGCTGACGTTTCGAGCCTCTCTGATGAAGGGTCTAGGCCCGAAACGTCAGCTTTTGTGCTCCTGAGATGCTGCTTGGCCTGCTGTGTTCATCCAGCCTCACATTTTATTATCTTGGAATTCTCCAGCATCTGCAGTTCCCATTATCTCTGATGCTTTTTTTTGAAGTTGGTCGTATGGAGAAATCCTCCGTGCCCATCTTTGTTAAGACATACAACAAAGAAAAGGTATTTATCCAATATCAAAATATGTTGTAATCAACCTGGTCAGTGACATTGTTGCATGCCTCTGCAGCAGGTGGAACTCAATCCTGGGTCTCCTGGCTCAGAGGTAGGGACACTACCCATACATCACAAGAGGCCACTGCTCACGCACTCTAAGTCACTGGGGTTGCAATGTAGTGAATCAGGTAGGCGATGGCCTAGCAGCATCATTACTCCAGAGACCCAGGTAAAGTTTTGGGCTACCCGGGTTCGAACCCCGCCACCCCCACGGCAGAGGGTGGAATTTGAATTCAATAAATATCTGGAAATAAGAGTCAAATGATGACCATGAACCCATCGTCAATCCTGACGATCAATCGTCAGGGAAAAACCCATCTGGTTCATTAATGTCCTTTAGGGAAGGAAGCTGCCATCCTTACGTGGTCTGGGCCTGTGTGTGACCCCAGGTCCACAGCAATGTGGTTGACTCTAAACTGCCCCCCAGGCAATTAGGGATGGGCAATAAATGCAGGTTCAGCAGCGATGCCCACATGCCGTGAACAAACAGACAAAAAAGGTAATTGACGTTCTCACAGAGAAAGACTCCATTTCAAAACATTTCGGCTGAAGGGGTCAACAGGGTTGTATAACAGAAGTAAGAGTGAGTCAAGGTCCATTTGGAAAAAAAATGAATGAATGCATTACTAGAATGTAAATGCAACTCAGCATCTTTGAACCAGATTTTTTGAGGAGCCTAAGACTAAATCTATTCCCTGTGTTGAAGGATCTTGGGCCCTGTAGTCAACAATGGTGCCAATCACTCAACAACTGAAAGTAATTAGATTATCTCATTGCATGGGAGCTATGCTCTGCCCAGCCACGTTTCAATGCGAAACCGTCAAGAATATATTCATAAATCATAGAATAGTATCTTAGGATGGAAAGGTGACCTTTGGCCCAACAAGTCCCCACCCACCTTCAGATATCCAACCCAGACCCATGTCCCTATAACTCACCTAATCTACACATCCCTGAACACTCTGGGCAATTTAGCATGGCCAATCCACCTAGCCTATAAATCGTTGGACTGTGGGAGGAAACCAGAGCACCCGGAGGAAACCCACGCAGACACAGGGAGAACATGCAAACTCCACACAGACAGTCGCCCGAGGCTGAAATCGAACCTGGGTCCTTGGTGCTGTGAGGCAGCCGTGCTAACCACTGAGACACTGTGCCACCCCCAAACTCAACTCTGGTGAGACTCAAACCCACAATCTTCGAATAAAAACAAAACTGAAAGAACTGCGGATGCTAGAAATCAGAAGCAAAGAAAGAAATTGCTGGAAAAGCTCAGCAGTTCTGGTAGCATCTGTGGAGAGGGAAATCAGAGTTAACGTTTTGGGTCTGATGGCCCTTGCTGCTAGAACTGCTGAGCTTTTCTGAGAAAATATTCTTATTTGACGGCACTCCAGCTCTATGTGATCAGTGTGTGGGGGTCTATCAACATTGCACACTGCCCAAGGGAGGGTTTGAACAGAGATAGTAAGAGCTGTTGATGCTGGAGTCAGAGACAACTGTGTGGAGCTGGAGCAACACAGCAGGCCAGGCAGCATCAGAGGAGCAGGAAAGTTGACGTTTCAGGTTGGGATGCTTCGTTTGTAGCTTCCTTTCAACATTTTGTGAAATGTAAGGGAAAGAAAGCCAAATTAAAAATTGCTTGCTACATCAGACCAACGTTGCTTCATTGCGTCATAACTTGCAGGAAGGAAACGCTGGGTCACAAAGCCCATTTTGTAAACATAGGAAGAAATGGATTGGCTTAAATAAGTGAACAATTCCATCTGGTGGTAACTGGCATAAAAGTAAAATGCTGCAGATACTGTGAAACTGAAATAAGAACAAAGAAAGGGTTGGAAATATTCAGCAGGTTATCTGAAGAGATAGAGCTCCCACTGGTTGCTGATCCTTCATTGGAACAGAAGGAAAGTAGAAATGCAAGAGTTTCTCAGCCAGAGGAAGGTGGGAGGAGACCAGAGGTGGGGTGGGGAAGCTCGGTGCTGTGTGAAGGGTGCGGGAGGTGAAATAGCAAAAAGATTTGATGATGCAATAAACAGCGTGTGGTAACGGACAGAATGAAGAAATAAAGAATGTGAGCAAAACAAGGTGTGAATTGTCACGCGAAAACCAGCAGAATACAACATGAAGAGATAAAGAAACGGTAAAGCATGGGTGGGAGTGTGCGAGGGAAGAAGGGTGAGGCGGGTGGGGGGGGGGTAGGTGGGGTGGCAGGGAGACTAGGGCTACGTTTGGAGTACTGCATACAATTGTGACCACCCTGCTATAGAAGGATGCTATTAAATAAGAAAGGATACAGAAAAGATTTACAAAAATTGTTACCAAGACTGGGAAGGTTTGAGTTTGAAGGAGGGGTTGCTCCTAACATATGCATAAAATGCCCTGGGGTTCTCTATAATCCCCCATGCCAAGGACACTTCATGGCCCATTTTAATTCACCTCATTCCTTGTTTAAGTTCTTTCCCGTTATCTTTATATTCCTCAAGGGCCCTGTCTCGTCCCAGTTTCAAAAGCCTTAAATACCATTCCTCTCTCTTTTTGACCAAAAACTTTCAATATCCCTCATCTTCCAGCATTCCTGAACATGACTGGGATTATTATATCCCTGCTTGGTTTTTTTTTAAGCTGCACAATAATTTTGTTCACTTGGCCACAAAAATGTCCAAAATATTAACTTTGCATACGCGAAAATCTAACTTCTATTTATAATCAATATCAGGCTGTGTCAGGCTGATTGTGTGACTAGACTGAAAAGCCAGAGGTCAGAGTAAAGTTATCAATGTTCTATCATACCACAGGACATTAGGCAAAGAGACATTCGGTGATGGTTTAACCAGCGGGTCACTTAGATGAGGTGACTGGGTGGTCTGTTTTGTGAAGCCAACAGCACCGGTCCTGTTTCTGCATGAAATGAGATTATCATAAAAGACTATCCTTCTCAAGGTCACTAAAGGTGTGATAGCCCTCAGGTCAAGCCATTGCTAGTTATCTCTCTAGAATGAGACAACAGCCCTGTGGTCCTCTGGAGCAAAGGTGACTTTAATTCAGAGACCACAGCCGCTGGTGGAATTTAAATCCAATTAATTAATAAACGTGGAATTGAAAGCTAGTCTCAGTGAAGCTAGCATAGAATGTCATAAAAAAACCTAACACGAATGTCTTTCAATGAAGCAAGTCTGCCAACATGATCTGGTCTGGTATACCTGTGAGTACAGACATATAGCACAATTTGGCATGTCCCTAAGGGCCCTCACCAGGCACAGCATAGGGACCATTCTATCTGGGTACATCACAGCCTGGTACAGCAAATGCTCTGCCCAGGGCTGTAAGAAAATACACAAAGTTGTGAACACAGCCCAAATCATCAGGCAAGCCTGATGAAGGGTCTAGGCCCGAAACGTCAGCTTTTGTGCTCCTGAGATGCTGCTGGGCCTGCTGTGTTCATCCAGCCTCACATTTTATTATCTTGGATTCTCCAGCATCTGCAGTTCCCATTATCACATCAGGCAAGCCTGCCTTCCATCCACTCCACACTTCTCAATGCCTCTGAAAGACCCTCCCACCCCAGGTATAACCCTTATTCATTCACAGGATGAGGGCATCACTGTCTAGGTAGCATTTATTGCCCATCAGGCTGCTAAGAGTCAAACATTTTGCTGTGGGTCAGGAGTCACATGTAGGCCAGACCAGGTAAGGATGGCAGTTTCCTTCCCCTAAAGGACATTAATGAGCCAGATGGGTTTTTCCCAACAATCAACAATGGATTCATGGTTATCATAGGTTCTTAATTCCACATATTTATTGAATTCAAATTCCACCATCTGCCCTGGCGGGATTTGAACCCAGGTCCCCCGAATGTTAGCTGAGACTCTGGGTTAACAGCCCAGCAATAACACCACTAGGTCATCGCCTCCCATTAATCTCTTATAATCTCTTCCAGCCTCTTCCATCAGCCAAAGAATACAAAAGCTTCAACTCATGTACCAATGGGTTCAAGAACTGCTCCGCCCCAGCCGTTTAATAGACTTTTGAACGGACCTCTCAAATTTCAACTCTAATCTTGATCTTGCTTCTTGTACACCTTCTTTTCAGCCGAAACTTTGTACTCCTCACTCTGTTCAATCGCCCTGTGATCTCTGCATCCTTGTATATTATGATTGGCCTGTACTGCACACAAAACAAAACTTGTCTCTGGACAGAAGTGCATGTAACAAGTAACGATTGAAATCAATGTGGCCGGCTTTTCAGCAGCATCTGAAATCTTCTAGCAAGCTGCTCAAACCTCAAGGCACATACAACAAATGCCGACTGTGCCAGAAATGAAGAAGAAAGCTTGAGGTAGATGACACTCGCCAATTTTGTCCGACAACCAATGACAGATTCAGTACCTGAGCTGCTTCCTGAACCAGAAAATGATCATCAGTGCCACCTCTGCCCCTCCACTTCCTCATCCCTGCTTCACAGGTCATTAACCCATCAAGCTCAATTCATTCAGTCCTCCATCATCTTCACATCAAGTTCAGCTCACTTGTTATCTTATTGCCAGGGCTGTAAGAAAATACACAAGTTGTGAACACAGCCCAGGTCATCAGGCAAGCCTGCCTTCCATCCACTCCACACTTCTCAATGCCTCTGAAAGACCCTCCCACCCCAGGTATAACCTGCAATCCACTGCTTAATGTTCTCGAAGTCTTCAACCTCGTCCGTAAATCTCTCCCAATCTTCCCTTCTCCACGAGACTGCAAATTTCTCCACCGTATGATCCAGGAGACACTGCTCACTTTTTAATAACCACACAAACATTTCCTGCCCGTCGCCCTTACACTTAACAGCAGCCACTGAACTACAGAAGGGAATTTTTTCGCTGTAAGATTTTACGTTTTTTTTGGCATCCTGTGGTTATCCTAGGTGCTGCAAAACTCTAATTCCTACTTTCAGGTGGAAAAATCCAACTAAGGATAAGGAGGTATTAGAATTTACGCGACACGTTCATCCTGTAAAGATCTGATTTCAAAGATGACAATCTGTCTCAGTGCCACTCACTGTCTGGTTTAGTATCTGGTAGGAACAGGCAGCGCTATCACAGTTGCCAACATGCAGCTGTAACAAACCGGGCACTGTGTCCCCTCACAACAACATTTTTAAGTTGCTACAACAGAAAACCTAATTCTTGCTGCAATCCCAATTTTTTTAAAAAATCAACAGCAATACAATTTAAACAAGAAATCAGCGAATGGGAATGAATCATGAGTGGCCTTTTGCTTAGCCCAATCTGCTATCTGTACAACTGAACTCAGTAAGCAAGGACCTTATATCCTTGTAGCAGTGTTGCTCAAACATCTGTTTTCAATTATTGTCAGACATCGTTTGCAAATTCTAAACGTTGTGAAAAGCAGGAACCAGAAATTCCAAAGCCTTCTGCCAATTCTGTTGCACACTTTCTGAAAAAAGAAACCCATTTGGAATTCCGACCAATTTATTTTTCAGATGGGAATGAAACATAATAGATTGTCACGTGCACAGCTGCAGTGTCAGAGGAACAAGCGAAACCAGCCTCTCTATTAAGATGGGCCCATCTTTCAAGCTTTGAGCTGCACACAGATACGTTTCCTGACCATGTCCAAGCTGTCAGCTGATTTCAGTGCAGAAATCCAAGTCTCATCTTGGAAAGTCCCCATGGTCTGTCTCATCTCCAACCCGGAGGCATCCAATAAAAAAAAGCAGCAGTTTTGTTTTTTATGCACACAGATGATGTCTGAACTGTGAAGTCACTTTGATGCTGTTTTTTGGGTTTGCCCTGATATTCAAACACTTCAACAAATCCCCGTGCCAGCCATGCAGACCACAACTCCCCTCAAGCTGGAATTTCTGATCAATGATAGCCTCAAATAACCCACAAAAACAGGCAATTCCATCACTGCAATTGAACTTGGGGTTCAGTGAATTGGGAAAGATGCACTGAACATCCCAGTATTACCCCTGTGCGCGCACGCACACATCCCCAGGCACATATTTGGCCCAAACGTACGTTACTGAATAAGCTCAACAATGCCACCTCTTTTCAAATTATCTTCAGCTTCCTACTTACGTAGAAGCCAATTACTGCAAATGCAAGGAATTTGAAATAAGACCAGGCTGGCAGCAGGGATAGTAGGAACTGCTGATGCTGGACCCTTTCGGGTCCAGACCTGAAACATCAGCCTTCCTGCTCCTCTGATGCTGCTTGGCCTGCTGTGTTCATCCAGCTCTACACCTTGTTATCTCAGACTGGAATCATCTCTGGAGACAAAAGCACCCTTAAATATACACAGGGAGTATACCCCCATAGCTCTCTTTCAACCCTCAGCGAGAAGAAATTCCTTCTCATCTCAGTCATAATTTGGCACCATTTTAGAGACTGTGCCCTCTGGTCCTAGACTGGCCTATGAGGGGAAATATCCTCTCAGCATTTACCCTGTCAAGCCCCTGAAGAATCCTCTATGTTTCAATGAGATCACCTCTCATTCTTCTAGGCTCCAGTGAGTAGAGTGCTAAAATGTTTAGCCATTGCTCAGAAGACAATCCTTCCATCCTGGGAATCACCCCAGAGAACCTTCGCTCAGACCCAAATCCCTAGCTGAAACCAATCTGAAGACGCAATGCACAAAAAATGCTACACTGATGAGATGCCACAACCCAGCATACAAACGATCAGGGACTCATTGACTCTGATAGGCTATAAATCCAATGGGATATTGTAAATGTCCCAGTGCACAGAGGATGGTGGTTCAGTGACATATTACTACACACTGCATCTCCTAGCTTAGAGTAAAGGACACTACTATTGCCCAACAAGAACCCATAGGCATGTTCCAGTGTATATACAGGGAGCACCAGAGCATCTCAATGAGTTGTACAGAGCTTCAACAATTATTTGCACATATAACGGTGGCACTGTAAGTTGCAGACATCTGGCGATCAGGATGTGCAATGAACCAGCTATTGTGAGTTGAACAGCTCCAATGCGAGAGGTCAGTCAGCCTCTTTACGAGCAGCACGACCTGGAGATGGCTTGGATGGATCACAGTGACACAGCTACTTGCTGGGCTTCATCTCTTGAACTCACTGAGCTGACTGGAGTTTCTTAGAATCTTGTGGTGCAGTGGTAGTGGCCCTGCCTCGGAGCCAGGAGGCCCAGGTCAAAGTCCCACCTGCTCCAGATATGTGTCATGATGTGCCCAGACAGGCTGATTAAAAAACGGTATTAGAAAGAAAAATCAACTGCAGATGCTGGGGCCCAAGGGAGACAAGCAGGAGGCTGGAAGGACACGGCAGGCCAGGTAGCATCTGGAGGAAAGGAGCAGTCAACGTTTCAGGTATGACCCTTCCTCAGGGCTGGGAAAATAACTGGTTCCCTCTGTACTTCATTGGTGTTCTGTTCTCTTTAGCAGTGATGCTAATTCACTTCTGCTTCATTTTGGGTTTTATCACCATCCACTTTCTCACCCTGTTTCCTCATTTGATCCGATGATGAGAGACAGAGTGAGTAAGTCTGCCCTCTCACACTCAGAGACTTCCTTAGCTCGCTTAGCCTGCATCCAATACTGCAGACTTTTACTATGGCACCGTCCCAATATATAAACGCGAGAAAGTAGCAAGGTCAGTTCAGTGTCAATCCAATCAAATATTCTGCAATAAATTCTAAATGATCAGGCACCTTTAGGTAGGGATAAAATATACCAGTTGTTTCAGGGCTAGTAGGAACTGCAGAAGCTGGAGAATCTGAGATAACAAGGTGTAGAGCTGTACGAACTCAGCAGGCCAAGCAGCATCAGAGGAGCAGGAAGGCTGCCGTTTCAGACCTGAAGGAGGGGGGTCTAGGCCTGAAACGTCAGGCCTAGACAGGGTTCCACAGGGCTCTGTCCTTGGGCCTCTACTGTTTGTAATTTTTATTAATGACTTGGACGAGGGAATTGAAGGATGGGTCAGCAAGTTTGCAGACGACACAAAGGTCGGAGGTGTCGTTGACAGTGTAGAGGGCTGTTGTAGGCTGCAGCGGGACATTGACAGGATGCAGAGATGGGCTGAGAGGTGGCAGATGGAGTTCAACCTGGATAAATGCGAGGTGATGCATTTTGGAAGGTCGAATTTGAAAGCTGAGTACAGGATTAAGGATAGGATTCTTGGCAGCGTGGAGGAACAGGGGGATCTTGGTGTGCAGATACATAGATCCCTTAAAATGGCCACCCAAGTGGACAGGGTTGTTAAGAAAGCATATGGTGTTTTGGCTTTCATTAACAGGGGGATTGAGTTTAAGAGTCGTGAGATCTTGTTGCAGCTCTATAAAACTTTGGTTAGACCGCACTTGGAATACTGCGTCCAGTTCTGGGCGCCCTATTATAGGAAAGATGTGGATGCTTTGGAGAGGGTTCAGAGGAGGTTTACCAGGATGCTGCCTGGACTGGAGGGCTTATCTTATGAAGAGAGGTTGACTGAGCTCGGTCTCTTTTCATTGGAGAAAAGGAGGAGGAGAGGGGACCTAATTGAGGTATACAAGATAATGAGAGGCATAGATAGAGTCGATAGCCAGAGACTATTTCCCAGGGCAGAAATGGCTAGCACGAGGGGTCATAGTTTTAAGCTGGTTGGTGGAAAGTATAGAGGGGATGTCAGAGGCAGGTTCTTTACGCAGAGAGTTGTGAGAGCATGGAATGCGTTGCCAGCAGCAGTTGTGGAAGCAAGGTCATTGGGGTCATTTAAGAGACTGCTGGACATGCATATGGTCACAGAAATTTGAGGGTGCATCCATGAGGATCAATGGTCGGCACAACATTGTGGGCTGAAGGGCCTGTTCTGTGCTGTACTGTTCTATGTTCTATGTTCTATGTTCTATTTCCTGCTCCTCTGATGCTGCTTGGCCTGCTGTGTTCATCCAGCTCCACACCCTGTTATCCAAAATATACCAGTCTTTAGTTTAATTTGGACTTTGCCATCATTTGTACAAATAAACACAGCCAGAAAGGCAGAACAAGCTGATAAGGCAGAGAGGAAACTGATTTACTTCTACAATTTATATACCATTGCTAACTGAATATTCACCACTATGTAGCACTTTCATAATGACCACATCCTTAATTGAGAACCATTATTTAGATTTGATGAAGAATTTCTGAATGATTTCTGAAGAAGGGTCCTGACCAGAAACGTCAAGCCTTCCTGCTCCTCTGATGCTGCTTGGCCCGCTGTGTTCATTCAGCTCCACACTGTGTTATTTAGATTTGCTGTATGTTTTCCCAGTTCTGCCTTCATCAGTTATAGAGTCATAAAGCTGTACAGCACAGAAACAGACCCCCTGATCCAACTTGTCCATGGTGTCCAGATATACTAAATTAATCATTTGAGCTAAAATCATTAAAGGGAACATCACAGGTCGGTTCAACGACGAAGAAACAGAATTTATTTCTCTGGGCTTAGAATTCACAAGTCGGGAATTTTGTCAATCTTTTTAGACAGGTAGCTGTGTAGACTGCACACTTCTGGTCTCCATTCCATAAAAAGATACAGAAGCATTAGAGAAAGCATAGACAAGCACGGTACCAAAACGGAGCAGTGAAGAAAGATTGGCGATTTTCATCCAGAAAAGAGCAGGCTTAGATAATTAGAATTAGAATTAGGTTTTATTGTCACGTGTACTAAAGTTCAGGGATACTGGAGTACAGTGAAAAGTTTACAAAAAGTTACCGTGCACGGTACCTTCTAAGGTACAAGGCGACTAGGTACAAAATCTTAGGTAAAATGTAGAAAAATGAAGAAATTGTAGGCCCCCTTTAGCCATGGAGGTGACACAAGGATAGATGGAGGGGCAGGTAGTGTTGAGGAAATGGAAAGGCTGCAGAAGGAATTCAGGAACACTCATAATTATGAGTGAGATCCCATATTATTACTAATTTGATGATCTCACTCATAATTACAAGTGTTCCTGAATTATACACTCGTAAATCGAGGAAGCCCTGTAAATTCTATGGATACTGCCTTCTCCCGATAAAGTCTGCCAACTTTATTCACTGCAAAGTTCTCTCTTTTCCGATGAAAATCAGCCAAACATCCAAAACCTCAATTTTAAAATTGCGATGTTATCTCAGAGGTGGACAATGTTAGCTAAGAAGTTCGAGGGTGACGGATCAGAGATGCGATGCAAGTTCGGATTCAGACAGAAGAATTTCAGTTAAGCTCAAGTCTAAACAGGCTCAAAAAGGAGGAATCTGGCCAAGTGAATAGTCAAATCTAGAGGTATTATGAGGATTGCAGAATCAGATCGGCTGAAATGGGAACAGAGTTGGGTGAGATTATGAAGCTGCGACCTGATCAATAAGGTTTGGATCAAATATCACACCGAAATTGCAAATGGTCAGGTTCAGCCTCAGGTCGTTGTCGGTAAAATTTGTGGTTCAGGAATAGAGGTGGAAAACAAAGGCAATCTCAATTATCCCTTCTCTGGCAAATTTCTAATCTGAGCGTAACCAGAAAAAGGCTTAAATCAGGATTTTTATTTTGGAAAGCACAAAGTCAAATACAGTAGATGTCCAATGAGATTTGAGGGTTCAGGCACATAGTTCTGTAAAATACCACAAACAGGTGCAGAAAATAGTGAAGAAAGCTAATGAAATGCCAGCCTTCATATCTAAAGGGCTGGAGGAGAGGGAGGCAGACATTATGCTGCAGTTATACAAAACACTATTTCAATCATATAATCACGAGACAACAACTTCTCATTTTTGACATTTCTGGAATATCATGAAATGAAGACATTCTGACCTCCAAATGACCAAAGCAAATAGAAATCCCAGGCTCTCTACTTTAAACACCACATTATCACCACCAAAATTCGCTTAGCCAATAACTCTAGCATCAAAGTTTACTCACCCAATCACAATACAGGAAATGGCAGTGCCGACAAAAGCATAGGTTAGAATTGACCCCAAATTCCGGAAGAACTGTCTCTGTTGAATAAAAAGGCAAAGATGGCAAGTAACATTCTGCTTCAGAACGCATGCTAATAACTTCATTCACAACAGGCATCAGGATATCCCAGCAACCATAAAATACATTTCAAAAGTATACACTGGACAGAAGATGCATAAAGGGGCTGAGTTAGCAGGGGCTGAAAACTATTGTGAGCATGCCCAGTTCTAATTGCTCCAGTCTTGATGACCAGGGTCTCCCAGAGATATCTATCCCTTTGGAACATGGAATGAGGAGGGAAACACGTGTCCGGTGACGACATAATGGAATAGAACTGGCCAAAGGGGTTTGAATGTGGATGCTGATTTAGTCACAAAGGAACATACTATTGCTCTTAGGGATAAACAGATCGACGGAAATGGGAGAGAGTTGGAACAGGGAACGGAGTTGGACGATCAAAAATGGAGCAGGCTTGCTCCTAGTTTCCATGGAGACAACCAGAACTGAAACATATAACTAGACTGAACAGAGTCATCATTTCTCACTTTCTAAGTTCCTAAATTGTCTTGTTCGCTTCATTAAATGACAGACAATGTCCATCTCTAAGAAGTGACACAATCTAATCACTGTTAACTCCTTAAGGTCCATACAATGCAGCAGTGGGAAAAGGGACAGAAAGGGGGCCAGGGAGCAAAAGAAACTAAAATTGGTGAGAAAATGTATTGGCTTTTATCTTTGATTTTCTGCAGCATAGTCCTGATTCACGCTTGACTGTATTACAGAAGTGCACAGGCTGTTGCCAGTCACTTTCTGGTACCTCAGTCAGTAACTGTTCATGGGAGAGTTTGGACAAACTATTTAATGCTGTAGGCTTGTCCTCACCAGATACATACAATTCACAGCAGGAAGTTGTGGAGAACAGATAGGCTCAGAGACCCCAGAGAGTGACATTCCTCTCCCTAACTAGGTTCCTTCCTCTCGGTTAGAGTCTCAGGCTCAGCGAACTCAGCACTGACGGGAATGAAGTTTACAATTTTCCTGTGCCCATGTAGCTCGTCTCGTTACCAACTGAGGCAATGACAGGTCTAAACAGACATTCTGAAGCAAGGTTTGTAAACGCACAATGACATTGAAGGACACATACTGAAAAAGTAAACTTCTAATTGCATGTTTCATGATGATGATCTCTGCAAAGTCACTGTAGAAAGATTTTAAGTGCTCGTGCCCCTTCAGAATCTGAAAATCTCACCTTTTTCAGGCTGTATCCAGCGTAGAATATTATCGGTGGCAAGAGGACATTGAAGAAAATTTCTGAATCAAACGTTACCTGAAAATAAGAGATTACAACAGATAGGTCACTGTGACTTTCCAAATGCTGTGCTGAAAACTGGCATCTTCTTGCTACACATGATGTAGGAGATTGGAACTTGGATGGCAACTGGGTTATTTTATTCTCAACTGCTTTCTACATGTTTTAATGTGCGCTATTTGATGTAATGTTTGCTGCTGTCTGTAGTCAGAGAGCCCATCAGTCTTTGATTCAGCAATAATCGACCAACAATGAAAGATTAGGGTCTGTGTAAAATTTAAATCCAAACAGATTAATGTCAGATGCATCATAAATTGCATTCTAAAATTGTTTTGTTCCCAGCAACATTTATAACTGTGAATCAAAACCCCTGCACTACACCGGCCAGTGCTAACATATCACAATGTAATAGTCAGTCAATACAAATAGAACACTCACAGAAACCTGCTTGCAAAATGGTGGCACAGGGGTTCGATTGCAGCCTCGGGCGACTGTCTGCGTAGAGTTTGCACATTCTCCCTGCGTCTGCGTGGGTTTCCTCCCACAGTCCATAGGTGTGCAGGTTAGGGTGGATTGGCCATGGGAAATTGCCCTGTAGTGTCCATGGGTGTGCAGGCTAGGTGGTTTGTGGGCAATGTGGAGTTACAGGCTGCTCTTCAAAAGGGTCAGTGCAGGTTGTAACCCCATAACCCTACATTTCCCATGGCTTAACCCACCTGGCAGTACATCACCAGACACTAGGGGCAATTTCCCACGGCCAAACCACCTAACCTGCACATCGTGGGCCTGCAGGAGGAAATCCGAGCACCCGGACGAAACCCAAGCAAACACAGGGGAACATCCAAACACCACACAATCAACCAAGGGTAGAATTGAACCCAGATCCTTGATGCTGTAATGCTGCAGTGCTAACCACTGAGCCACCGTACTGCCCGACATTACCACGCTGTTTGGACTAATAGTCTACAGCAATAATACCACCAGGACATTGCCTACCCCATGCCTACTCAGTCTCTTAGTGCATTGTCCAGTTTCTTTGGCTTATAGGTATATTTGGGCAGAAGCACCAATTAAACAGACCACTGAACAGTGAAAAATATAGCTTCAAACTTCTAACATGTTTTTGTTCCAGCTACAAGTTTTCTCTCTGCAAGATTCTTCAGAGCATCTTCTCACAGTGTAAGGAAAACTTTGCAGAGCAAAAGTGCTTTAAAAAACCCCCTAGAACCAGGCATTCTCTGCAGCATTCCCTGTATCACGCACAGATTATTCATCTCTGTGTACCTGGCATAATCTGACTAAAACTGTTTCAGCTTGTTCTTGCCTCATACATACAGAGGTTTGGCTACAGAAAACATTCTGGAGAGTGTGTAAGCACTGGGCTCCTATCAGTGAAATACTGTCCACAGAACAGAACGCAGGACAGAGAGGAATCACGTGAGATAGAGAATAATGATGGAAAAATGAGTTCATATGCCATACACTGTCCTCTGCACTGACTGGATGGTATCTAAAGGGGCAGATTATTTTCATTACAATCCTTTCAATTCAATTTGTGGTGCTCGCACAAATATGCTCATTAAAGCAGCCATCACTAATATCCCTTGAAGGTTATTCTAAGCCAGAACCAATTACTTTGCACAGCCACTTCAAAAAGCAGTATTTTATCTGTATTTGCACGCGCGCACGCGCGCGCACACACACACACACACACACACACACACACACAGACACAATCTCTCGCAGCGCTGCTCTCTATCTTTCATCCCAGACAGTACATTCTCATCCCAATCTCACCCAGGCCTGAACTTAGCCGGTGATAAAGCCATCCTTATTCAATAGACAATATGCAACAGAAACACAGGACGGCAGTCTCTGTTTTGGAGTCTCTGTATAGTGTTGCGCAGGTCATAGAATCCGTACAGTGTGGAAGCAGGCCGTTTGGCCCAAACAGACTACACCATCTGTCCCAAGAGCATCCCACCCATAACCCCCACCCTATCCCTGTAACCCTGCATTTTCCATGGCTAAACCTCCTAACATACACATCCCTGGACACTATAGGCAATTTAGCATGGCCAATCCACCCTAACCCACATATCTTTGTACTGGGGGAGGAAACTGGAGCATCCAGAGAAAAAAATCACACAAACGGGGAGAATGTGACACACCATCACCCAAGGATGGAATTGAAGCCAGATCCCTGGTGCTGTGAGGCAGCAGTGCTAAACACTGAGCCACCGTGCCGCGCAGGGTCCAGCGTATGTTGCATCACATAATTCTGTGCCTTTCACCTCCTTATTTAAACTGCCAGAGGTGGTAGGAATCCCTCAGCCAGACACAGAGAGAGAGTAAGCGGGTAAGACCCTCCCGTAACTAACTCCATATCAAGGACGAGGCCGAGAACATCAAAAGGAGTCTGTTAGACACTTCCTTCACAGATGTGTATTCAGAGACCCGGATATGTTCTGGGGACCCTGGTTTGAATTCTGCCACGACAGAGGGTGGAATTTGAATTCAATAAAATATCGGGAATTAAGAGTTTAAGCATAACGGCGAATCCAATGTTGTAAAAACAATGCGTAGACTAGGTGACCGCTTCACAGAACATCTATGTTCTACTCACAAAAAAGACCCTGAACTACCTGTTGCCTGCCACTTTAACGCACCACCCTGCTCTCTGGCCAACATCTGTCTCCGACTAGCTACAGTGTTCCAGTGAAGCCCAACGCAAGCTAGAGAACTACACCTCATTTTCCGCCTGGGGACCCTACAGCTCTTCGCACTCCATATTGAGTTCAATAATTTTAGGGCCTAAACTCTGCCATGTCCCAGCCCCACACCCCACACACCACGCCCTGTTACCACATAGCCTGCCCTTTCACCCCCCCTGTTGTTAGTCACTAACAGTCCCCATCAACAACTATTCACCTTCCCAGCCTGATCGTTAGCAACTCCTTCTGTCCAACTGTCTTTCTCTCTCTTTGGGCTCTATCCTATCGTTTACTCCGTCCCCACCCAACCCCGATTTTCTGCATACAAACTGACGTTTTCCCAGTCACCATCAGTTCTGAGGAAGGGTCACCGGACCCGAAACATTAACTCTGATTTTTTTTCTTTCACAGAAACTGCCAGATCTGCTGAACTTTTCCAGCGACTTCTGTTTTTGTTGTTGTTGTAAAAACCCATCTGGCTCACTAATGCCCTTTAGGGGAAGGAAACTGCTGTCCTTACCTGGTCTGGCCTACATGTGACTCCAGGCCCACAGCAACATGGTTGACTCTGAACTGCCCTCTGGGCAATTAGGATGGGCAATAAATGCTGCCTGATCAGCAACATGATTGAATAAAAAAAAAGGGCTCTTAGTATAAAAGGGAGACAGCAGAAGCAAGAGACTGAGTTGGATAATCAGCTTTGGTCTTACTGAATGGTGGGACAGCCTGAAAGTGCCGAATGGCCCACGCCTGCTCCTGTTCCATCTTCTCACAAAGGGCAGGAACATGCAAACCTCTGCAGCACATGGACTGAAGGACTCAGAGCTACCCTGTAGTTTCAAAGACAAATCCCTCCCTGGGCAATGCCCACTCATGCCTGGGGGCCAGCTCCCATGCTGTCATGCCCCCCCACTGCCTTGACACTCAATCCTTCTCTCCATCAGCCTGAATGGCAAGCTGACCCAGATTAGTGTGGGGGCTGGGGGGGGTGATGTTGGTGGGGAGGGGAAAGAGGGGTTTGCTGGAACTGGTGACAGGCAGGTTTACATCAATGTCCTCACCCACTTCCTGAAACCAAGCTGCTTGGCAGAATCCTGGGACCATTACTGTGATGTGATAATGGGAACTGCAGATGCTGGAGAATCCAAGATAATAAAATGTGAGGCTGGATGAACACAGCAGGCCCAGCAGCATCTCAGGAGCACAAAAGCTGACGTTTTGGGCCTAGACCTTCAGCAGAGAGGGGGATGGGGTGAGGGTTCTGGAATAAATAGGGAGAGAGGGGGAGGCGGACCGAAGATGGAGAGAAAAGAAGATAGGTGGCGAGGAGAGTATAGGTGGGGAGATAGGGAGGGGATAGGTCAGTCCAGGGAAGACGGACAGGTCAAGGAGGTGGGATGAGGTTAGTAGGTAGGAAATGGAGGTGCGGCTTGGGGTGGGAGGAAGGGATGGGTGAGAGGAAGAACAGATTAGGGAGGCAGAGACAGGTTGGACTGGTTTTGGGATGCAGTGGGTGGAGGGGAAGAGCTGGGCTGGTTGTGTGGTGCAGTGGGGGGAGGGGACGAACTGGGCTGGTTTTGGGATGCGGTGGGGGAAGGGGAGATTTTGAAGCTGGTGATGTCCACATTGATACCATTGGGCTGCAGAGTTCCCAAGCGGAATATGAGTTGCTGTTCCTGCAACCTTCGGGTGGCATCATTGTGGCACTGCAGGAGGCCCATGGTGGACATGTCGTCTAAAGAATGGGAGGGGGAGTGGAAATGGTTTGCGACTGGGAGGTGCAGTTGTTTATTGGGAACTGAGTGGAGGTGTTCTGCAAAGCGGTCCCCAAGCCACTGTACCCGGTGTGGCTTCCACTACATTGGGGAAACCAAGCGGAGGCTTGGGGACCGCTTTGCAGAACACCTCCGCTCGGTTCGCAATAAACAACTGCACCTACCAGTCGCAAACCATTTCCACTCCCCCTCCCATTCTTTAGATGACATGTCCATCATGGGCATCCTGCAGTGCCACAATGATGCCACCCGAAGGTTGCAGGAACAGCAACTCATATTCCGCTTGGGAACCCTGCAGCCCAATGGTATCAATGTGGACTTCACCAGCTTCAAAATCTCCCCTTCCCCCACTACATCCCAAAACCAGCCCAGTTCTTCCCCTCCACCCACTGCATCCCAAAACCAGTCCAACCTGTCTCTGTCTCCCTAATCTGTTCTTCCTCTCACCCATCCCTTCCTCCCATCCCAAGCTGCACCTCCATCTCCTACCTACTAACCTCATCCCACCTCCTTGGCCTGTCCGTCTTCCCTGGACTGACCTATCCCCTCCTTACCTCCCCACCTATACTCTCCTCTCCACCTATCTTCTTTTCTCTCCATCTTCGGTCCGCCTCCCCCTCTCTCCCTATTTATTCCAGAACAAGGGTCTAGGCCCAAAATGTCAGCTTTTGTGCTCCTGAGATGCTGCTGGGCCTGCTGTGTTCATCCAGCCTCACATTTTATTACCATTACTGTGATGATGGGGCAACGGGGAGGTCGCAGGCAGTCAGACTGTCGGTGGGGTTGGGCGGGCGGGAAGAGCGGGTTTGACAGGGTAGATGCAGAAAGGTGGTTTCTCCTTGCAGGATGGTCTAGGATCAGAGGGCATTGTAAGGGGCTGCACACTCCAGGAAGAGAGGAGGTGGAATTTCTTCCCTCAGAGGGAAACGAATCCGTGGAATTCCTCAACCACAGAGGGCTGTCGAGGCTGGGTCATTCCGTCTAACCAAGGCGGAGGTGGACGGATTTTTAATCAGTGAGGGGAATGGAGGGTTACGAGGAAAGTAGAGTTGAGGATTATCAGATCAGCCGTTGTCAGACCCAGCTGGCTGAATGGTGGCCTGGTGGAGGGGGGATCCTGGACTCCTGGCAGAGATGGGCGGGATGCCTGGAGCGGGGACTCCTGGAAGTTGGGGTGGGGGGCCAGAGCAGGGATTCTTGGAAGTGGGGACTCCCAGAGACGGGGTTGGGGCGGGGGGGGGCGGGGGGGGGGGGGGACTCCTGGTTGAAGGGTGGGGTTCCCAGGTGGGGACTCCTGGATGGGGGGAGTGGGGTTTCCCAGAGGGGGGACACCTGGATGCGGGGGGGGGGGGGGGGGGGGGGGGGGGGTTGCCGTGTGGGAACTCCTGGAGAAGGCTACGGAGCTGGGGTCTCTGGGACTCCTTAAAGGACTGGAACGCCTTACAGAGACCTGTCAGCAGCCCTGAAACCATGCTTGGAGACCCAAATTTGATCACCTCAAAAAGGCACCAGATGACACGGCACTTGGGGGTCACTGTACCTTCAAGATGTATGTGATAATGAATAACCCAGCGCCAGCTTCTTCCTGTTCCTGTATCTCGTGGCATTACAGGCAGTAAGCAACATGAAAGCCTGCACTTCTCAATGTGCACACACTGGTCTACACAAGCTCTGGTACATCCCTTACTCAGGGATTCTCTCTCTCCTACACACCATGATGGTTCAGGGAGATAGGACTAGTACAACAGGCTGCAGTTTTGCTCCATCTGCACCTCCAACGCTGAGACTCTGACACCTCAGGGGACCGTCCTGAGAGACATTCCCCTGCACTGCCCAACAGCACAGGGTCTCCCACCTCAGCGAGTGCAGACTCAGCAATGCTATCTGCTGCAACATAGCCTCAGCTGGAGGAACAAAGCCCCCACAAGGACTCAGACATTCAGAGCTGTTGGAGACCAGGCACCTGCTCAGCCCCAAGCTGAACATGTGCCTCTACAGTTGACCATAACAAGTTGCCAAGTTACCAAGTGGCCTTCCTTATATCAAGTTATAGATAAACAAAAAAAGTCTATCACTCAAGTTTCTTAATAAACACAACGATGGGTTTGTCAAAACAAAACTCAGTCAATTAAAATGCAATGATTGATTAATATGCAGTGGGTTCATAGAAATATGAACACTTATCCTTTTAAATATTCCCAAAAGACACACATTCTTCAAGGGAAAGAAAATCTGCAGGGATTATCTTTCTAGGAAAAAATGCTTTGGCCGATGGGGTTTTTCTTGATGGTAAAAGGAGAAGGGGTCAGATGTTTCAGAGGCTGTTGCTGTGTTGACCTGGCACGCGTATGTTATGTTGTATCTTGGGTTTTGCACACAGCTTGCTCAGGAAATGCCATCTTGAGATGTTCCTTCAATCACTCTTTCAAAAGAACACATAGGTTTCAGCCTAACTGATATAAAAGGATCCTCTTCAGAAATGGGGGAGATCAACAGGGCAGCTTGCTTGGCACCAGCTATCCTCCAGCACAGCTTGTTGTTACCAGATTTCCCTCCAAATGAATCAGAAAAAGAAACTCCTCAAAATCAGTCACTAAAAGCAGCACCAATGAGGATTACTGCAAAGCAAATAGTTATCACCAGCCCAACGATTACGACTAAGAAATCTTATTTTAAACAAAAATCTCCAATTGCACTATGAACCTTCAATGATTTCTTTTGAGAAACCATGTCACACAAGTCCATAAAAGTTGATATAAATTATTTTTTCCCCACAATCCCTGGAAAACTGAAGTTGTCCTGGAGGGGTGGGCCATTAAGTATATTCAAGGTTGAGATAGACATGCGAGATTCACTCAGGGGAATCGCGGGTTATGGGAAATAGACAGGGAAGTGGAGTTGAGGATGATCAGATCAGCCAGAGCGTTATTGAATGATGGATGTGACTTGATGGGCTGAATGGCCTACTTCTGTTCCTCTGTCTAATAGTCTTGAGCAATATCAAACATTTTCACAACAACAATAAGAGCTAAGAAGGTTATTCAAATCAAATCAGATGAGCAGTGAAGGATGCACACAATCTCCCACCATTGTAACACCCTGGTATCTCTCTCACCATCACTAAAGTGGGTGACGAGGTATCATGTTGCTTCTCAAGGAACCACACACACCTCTTAGTCTGGCATTGTAGCCATGGTGCTGCAGATTACCTCTGAGGACACTGATGCGAACAATAAGGTTCAGGGAAAGATTTAGGATCTGGGGTGTGCCCTCCGCACAGAGAGACAGCTGAATCAGTCACGTCACTAGAGACTCCAGGAGAGAACTGTCTGTCCTAAACCCTGGGTTCTCAAAGGAATGTTAGAAAATCTAAGGATACGTAGTTTTCAATGGCACATCATATGCCAATCTATCATTTTGAAGCCATATGGAGGAAACAGCTCGAAACCGTGCAGCTGAAAGGACTAGAAGCATTGCCGGTGAGGATGATGAATTGTGTTTTCAAGGCACAAGACACAGTCTTGCTATTTTGTACAAAAAGCTGCCATCTCTGAAGCTGCAGGGTGGCTGTTCCCCAGTTGGATGCTGGGATACCCAGGGGCGGGTCTTGCTTTTAATCTCGGTCAACATGTCCACAGCTGCTGTAGGGCGCACAGGAAGAGTGAAAACATCAAACATTTACCATGTTTCACTACAAAATGAAAAGGCAAAGAACTTAGCCAAACTAGAGAAAGATCCTCTACAACTGCTGTCCGCAGTCAGTCCATTACCTGAAGCATCAGCTGTCTCAATTGGACAGAACTGACTTGGGATGGTCAAGTTTATTCTCCCAAGTTGAATAAATACTGAGATGCAAATCCACAAAAATTCTGAGGAAGGAGAGATTCGTTCCAAACAAAGGAGCAGGAGTCAGCAATCGCGCTTAAAGTTGTCAAAATATTTCAGTACCATTTTTGGAATTTGGATTTTAAAGCAGAGTTAGAGGGTTTTTAGTTAGTTCTGAGGTTTTTTTTGGGAAAAGGACAGAAGGATTCTGGAACAGTGACCTAAATATATCATTGCTAAAAAAATTTCTGCATTGGATAATAAATTTATACTTTCAATTTTATGACAAGCCTACAAGCCATTAGATCATATGCTAGGAGCAGGAGGAGGCCATTCAGCCCCTCGTGCCTGATCGACCATTTGATAGACTCATGGCTCATCTCATCTTGTCCTCAGGTCACTTTCCTGCCTGCTCTCCATCATCCTTCAACGTATTACTAATTAAAAATCTGTCCGTCTATCTCCTCCTTAAATCTTCCAGCATCCACCACACTCTAGGGGCATGAATCCCACAGGTTCATGGCTCTTTGAGAGAAGTAATTCCTCCTCATTTCCATTTTAAGACTGCCCATCCCTTATCTGAAAACTATGACCTCTCATTCTAGATTGCCTCACGTGTGGAAACATGATTTTTGCTTTATTCTGATATCTATTCAGAAGAAACAAGATTTTAGTTCTAAAGGGAAAAGAACTCCTCATAATAGTTCCGTTTTCAGTTCAATTCTGTTCCAAGAAACCAGCTAACATCATGAGAAATGTTTTCTTATCTATGATGTTTCCAAGCCAGGAGAACTTGCATAGAAATTTTCAAATTGTTAGAACTGAGAGCATTCAGGGCCTGAGAACTGTATAAATTGAGGTCGGGGTATAATTTCTCTGGGTCTAGGTCTCTGTAAAGGGTTTTGTGATATAAGAAATAAGTTGCAACTTTGCTTTTCAGTTTTGGTTAAGATCTTCCAATATTATCTTCGTATGTCTGTTTTGCTTGTTTATCTTGTCCTTTCGAAAATAAACTTTTATTCTGTAGTTAAAGAACATCTGAAGCCTTCTGTAAATGTACCAGTGAGTGACCATCATGTTCATGATCTAAAATAATTTTAACATTTGATCCATCAAGCCAGGTTTTTATTCCAAGATCTAACTGATCCTGTATCATCATCACCTGGGATCATAATAACATTCAAGGGGAGGCGATAGCCTAGTGGTACTATCACTGGACTGTTAATCCAGAGACCCAGGTAATAAAAACAGAAGTTGCTAGAAAAGCTCAGCCAGTCTGGTAGCATCTATGAAGAAAAATCAATTTTAGTGACCCTTCCTCAGTTCTGCCATTCTAGATCATGGCTAATCACTTATATTAACACCATATTCTCGCACATTTGCCTTGATGTCACAAGTAACTATAAATTTATCAATCTTTATCTCAAATTTGGTTAATACCTGAACTTCCACCACTCTCTGGGAAGAGAATGCCAGTGCTTCACCAATCACCTCACCCTAGTCAAAAACAGTTTGCCTTGAATTCATCTTGCCTCGCTCTAGACCCCACAGTCAATCATTGTCTCTTTCGATAGCAAGACTCTGGTTTTTGGGCTCCTGTCCAATTTACATTGGCATAATACTGCACCCACGGAATGCCACTTTTTTCGGGAAAGTGTTCAGAACAGCAAGTGCTTTGTTTCAAACTTGTGGCCCTGTCAATAGAGCAGACTGGTTGTCAACACACAGTGTACTGTCAAAACAAATGAGCAGAGCCCTAAAGCACAGAGGAACAGAGGGAGCCCAGTTTAACACAAAGGCAGGTAGAGCTGAAAATAATCTGTGGAAGATCCTAAACATAGAAACACACTATCCCTTGGCATTCCAGTCCATTCTAAACTCGTTAAGAGCTCTACATCATGACAAGCAGTTGCCAATCATATTAATTATGATGCAATGATAGAGTAGCATGAAGTTTTGTTTTTGAGAAGATCACTTCTCTCTCTCACACACACACACAGACACGTGAACACGTCAGCACAGAAACTGCTCTCCTCTGCACTGTATCAGGTTACTTCAGACACACACACCTCTTCAGTCGTGAAGTAATTAGAATAAAACTTCAATCTGCAAGAGCAAACATTGTGTAAAGTATCAGATTATCCAATCTCCAGGTCTGCCCGTGAATTGATCAGTTTCCAGGGGTTACTGTTGGTCGCTAACAGACTACCCAATTGCGCGTCCTTGTTTTAAATGCCACTGCGTCTCATCTTTCAACAATAGCCCATTCACTTCTACCTTCCACTTTTCTACCCCACAGTGAAGATTCTTTCAAGAAGGGTTTTAATTGAGCATGCAATTGTGTTTGGAAATGTTGTACTTAGCACTGTCGTTTCCAAAATACAGAAAACTGAGTGGGGCAGGGCACTTTGACTCCAATTAGTTGCAACGTCTCACTTAGATTGGGGTAGATATCACCGTTTTATTGCATTGCATGTCCATTTCCCTTTCGATTGTCAAGCTGTTTGAGCTGTGAAGTAGGGACGTCTCCTTTATTTTTCACGTCCCAATAAGCTGTTTATTGTGTAAGAGCTTGGGTGACTGGAACAGCATGGTGGCTCAGTGGTTAGCACAGCAGCCTCACAGCGCCAGGGACCCAGGTTCGATTCCAGCCTCGGGTGGCCGTCTGTGTGGAGTTTGCACGTTCTCCCTGTGTCTGCATGGTTCTCCTCTGGGTGCTCCGGTTTCCTCCCACAGTCCAAAGATGTGCAGGTTAGGTGGATTGGCCATGCTAAACTGCCCGTAGTGTGCGGGGGTGTGTGGGTTATCGGGGGGGTGGGTCTGGGTGGGATACTTCAAGGGGTGGTGGGGACTTGTTGGGCCGAAGGGCCTGTTTCCACACTGTAGGAAATCTAATCTAAACAAACCCCAAGACTACATGTGTGTATTTCCAATCCATAACCCCCCTCACCTCATTCTCTCAAACTCACCAGCAATCTCACAAATGTCAAGTCATTCACTCAATCCTCATATTATTAGAATCCACTTTTAACTGGAAATGTATGTGTTCCCGATGCCCTCACATCAATTTGGGAGATAACAAGGTGTGGAGCTGGATGAACACAGCAGGCCAGGCAGCATCAGAGGAGCAGGAAAGCTGACGTTTCAGGCCTAGACCCTTCTTCAAGGTCTGAAACGTCAGCTTTCCTACTCCTCTGATGCTGCCTGGCCTGCTGTGTTCATCCTGCTCCGCACCTTGTTATCTCAGGCTCTCCATCGTCAGCAGTTCCCACCATCTCTCAATTCAGGAGGCCTTTTCTTTTCATTCTTGCTTTCTGTCATTGTTACGTGTAAAATTCGTCTTAGCAGAATGGGATTCTTTAACTAGTGCTATAATCCCTACTGTGACTGATTTATTCATGCAAAGCAACACTTTTTCACAGTGGGAGTTAACAGCAGATTGATGCATTCTATTCCAAGTCTTCACCACCTATTCTTTATTCTTCAAAGTCAGCATGATGCTCTCATCAAATTAATGTCCATTATTCCACCCGATCCGATGGGAATTGGATCAATTTGAGTTGGAAATGCAGTAGCTACACCCTTACGGTTTTTCTAATGACCCTTCAGAGAATAAAGGCATCATTAGACTTACTGCACTCCGGCTGCGTGACATCCACAATAAGCCCATACATTTCTACGGTTACGGTAAAGTGCAAGCTGCTGCCAGAATCCTGCAGATTGAGTGAGAAATAACTTACTAAAGCGCTGGCCTGGTTCTCAGCACTAATGCGTACATTGAACGATCTGTCTGTGGCTTTACCTCTCCCAATCACCGTTACCTCAAGCCCCACTGAAGAACTCAGGCCTTCTCCAATCTTGCCTCTGTGCATCTTCTCTGCGTCCTTCATCATGTTTTGGGTACCTGTAGTCACTTCTCCTTAAGCTTCAAATTCCCTCTTTAAATCTCTCCACTTCGCTCTTCTTCAAAATGCTCCTTAAATTACTTTTGCCAGCATGGCCGAATGTTATTTGAATGATTGAAAATACATTCAGTTAAATCTTTGCATTGTCACCTCTTTTTGTCCAAATATGTTCCTTTCAAGTGCTTTTCAGTATTTCATTATTTTATAGGTGTGAGAGAAATGCTGTTGTTGTTGTCGATGGTGTGGCTAAATGGGAGAGTAGCTCACACACAGCTCCTCCAAAACATAATGTATACAAGAATATAGGTCATTCTAAAGAGGAGTCAGACAATTCTGGTTCAACCCTGTTCATCTCTGGTCACTTGTGTTCAATTCTGGTCACCACACTACCAGAAGGATGTGGTGGTTTTGGAGATGGTACAGAAAAGATTTACCAGGATGTTGCCTGGTATGGAGAGCAATAGCCATGAGGGGAGGCTGGTGAAAGTTGGGTTGTTCTCACTGGAACAACGGAGGTTGAGGGGTGACCTGATAGAGGTCAATAAGATTACAAAGGGCGTGGACAGTCAGAAGCTTTCTCCCAGGGTGGAAGAGTCAGTTACCAGGGGTTATGGGTTTAAGGTGCGAGGGACAAGGTCGAAAGGTGATGTACGAGGCAAGTTTTTTTTTTACACAGAGGGTGGTGGGTGCCTGGAACTTGCTGCCGGGGGAGATAGTGGAAGCAGATACTGTAGTGACTTCTAAAGGGTGTCTTGAGAAATACAGGAACAGGATGGGAATAGAAGGAAACAGTCCCCGGAAGGGGAGGGGGTTTTAGTTGAGATGGGCAGTATGTTGGTGCAGACTTGGAGGGCCGAGGGGCCCGTTCCTGTACTGTAATTTTCTTTGTTCATTGTTCTAAGACTCAAAGCGTTAAATGGGTTTCTCTCTCTACAGGTGCTACCAGATCTGCTGAGTTTCCCTCGGACTTACTGCTTTGTTTCAATAACGTATCATACTGGAGGATCAGTTGGCTGGACAGCTGGTTTACGATGCAGTGTGACACTAACAACATGGGTTCAATTCCTACATCAGCTGTGGTTACTGCGAAGGACTCCCCTTCTCAACATCACGCACTCAGCTGAGGCATGGTGACCCTCAGGTTAAACCACCACCAGTCAGCTCTGTCTCTCTCTCTCTCTACTACGGCCTGTTAGGACTGCGGTGAATTTACTGGTATGAAGCAGCAGACCACTACTTTGCACTGGGATCTCCAGACTGGCATTAGGGAAACCAAGGTGCATACCATTCCTTTAAATGCCTGGTTTCTCATTTGTAGAAAGATTCAAGCTAAGTCAGAATTTCACCTCCTTTGGAAAAACTAGTTTCATGTTCACACTGTATTCTATTATCATTCTATGAACAATTAGACCTGATAATGCAGTGAAATTATTGATGAAATTACTCAGCAGTTTCTTAATCTCCAGAATACACTGGAGAAATCACATGGCAATCTGTTACTTAACATACAAGAGTTTAAATTCTTTAAGAAGGGTGACATTTTTCTTCTGTTTACTTTCCTTCCTGTTGGCTGGTGCAGTAATAATTCTGGTGTACTGTCACGGAGGAAGGGCAGACATGGAAGAACTGTTACCATATTTTGCTACACAAACCACGGTATCTCCATCAATATAACGAACAAGCTTGTCAAACATTATTGGGAAAGATTTTCCATCCCTTCAGCAGTGTGGGCAATGGCGATAAAGTTAGGACAATATAACAGAAGTGAAAATAAAAAGGATGCCAGATCTAGATGTCGAGAAAAAAAAACGAATTCTGAATGTTCCTTAAACACCGAGTTTAGAATCTCAGTCACGAGCAGTAATTGCCTTATTTCCATCTATTTGTGTCTGGAAGGGATCACATAGCTGCCGTTTCAGACTGTAAACAGGAATTGCAGCCAGGCGTTGGTCCTCAGTTCAAGACTACGAGGGGTTCACAACTGAATATCAGGCTATCAGGGAAATTTGTTCCCTTGCTGGTTGAGTTGCAATAGCTCATGAAAAACCACAGGATGACAATCAGTAAACTCTTCCCAGCTAAGAGATATCACACCTCAGACCTCGCCTCATTTCTACGCAGCTCCCAGTAACCCCCTCTCCTTCCACGAAAAAAAATTCTGTTGTGCCAATACCCAACACGGAAGTCAGAGATAGCTGGTGGCAACAGTCTGTCATTTGCATCGCGCACCCCCCACACCCGTCCAGCCCCTGGCCTTCAAACAGCTCAAGTCTTCACCACAACCCCTCTGCATGCTCCACAGAGATAAAACTGGGTGAACCACCGGCCTTGCCAAATCACCATGGTTACTTTCAAACCAACTCACACACCACTTTAGGGCCTCATCGTGGAGCTCAGGCACAACTACAACATGCCTGTTTCTGCCAGGCCCCTTGGCACACAGGGGGCCAGCCAACTCTTGTACATCTACATAAGGTGCACCTTAAGGCTTTTAGCTGACTTGCTTGAGAGTTCGGCCCCTTTTGTGTTTTCTTGGAGGCTGGCAGCCTCTGTGGTTTACATTGCTTTTTCAAGCAGAAGGAGAGGCAGACAGTGTGCCAATTTTTAGTGGATGGAACAGTCACGGGGTGGGTGGAGATGTCAGTGTCACTTAGATTCATAGAGTCACACAGCACAAAAAAGGCCCTACGGCCCATCGAGTCTGCACCAAAATAACTAAAGGTGCATCCATCTTAAGCTCCTGCGCTCGGCCCATGTCCTTGAAAGTTATAATATTTGCAATGCTCATCCAAATTTTTTTTCGGAGGTTGTAACGATTCCAGCCTCCACTACCTCCCCAGGTAGTGTATTCCAAATTCCCGCCATCCTCTGAGTGAAGAGATAACAAGGTGTAGAGCTGGATGAACACAGCAGGCCAAGCAGCATCAGAGGAGCTGGAAAGGCTGACGTTTCGGGTCTAGACCCTTCTTCAGAAATGGGGAGGGGATGGGGGATCTGAAATAAATCGGGAGAGAGGGGGAGGTGGGCAGAAGGTGGATAAAGGAGAAGATAGATGGAGAGGAGACAGACAGGTCAAAGAGACGGGGATGGAGCAGTAGAGGTGAGTGTAGGTGGGAAGTTAGGGAGGGGATAGGTCAGTTCAGGGAGGACAGACAGATCAAGGGAGCGGGATGAGGTTAGTAGGCAGGAGATGGGGATGCGGCTTGAGGTGGGAGGAGAGGATAGGTGAGAGGAAGAACAGGTTAGGGAGGCGGGGATGAGCTGGGCTGGTTTTGGGATGCAGTAGGGGAAGGGGAGATTTTGAAGCTTGTAAATTCCACATCGATACCATTGGGCTGCAGGGTTCCCAAGCGGAATATGAGTTGCTGTTCCTGCAACCTTCGGGTGGCATCATTGTGGCACTGCAGGAGGCCCAGGATGGACATGTCGTCTGTGGAATGGGAGGAGCAGATGAAATGGTTCGGACTGAGAGGTGCAGTTGTTTATTGCGAACCGAGCGGAAGTGTTCTGCAAAGAGGCTCCCAAGCCTCTGCTTGGTTTCCCGATGTAGAGGAGGCCACACCGGGTACAGTGGATACAGTATACCACATTGGCAGATGTGCAGGTGAACATCTGCTTGATGTGGAAAGTCTTCTTGCGGCCTGGGATGGGGGTGAGTGGGGACATTTAGGGACAGTTTTAGCACTTCCTGTAGTTGCAGGGTAAAGTACCGGGGGTGGTAGAGTGGACAAGGGAGTCACGGAGACAGCGGTCCCTCTGGAAAGCAGATATGGGTGGGGAGGGAAAACTGTCTTTGGTGGTGGAGTCGGATTGTAGATGGCGGAAGTGTCAGAGGATGATGTGTTGGATCCAAAGGTTTGTGAGGTGGTACGTGAGGATGAGGGGAATTCTGTTTTGGTTTTTATTGCGGGGACGGGGTGTGAGGGATGAGTTGCGGGAAATGCGAGAGACACAGTCGAGGGCATTCTCAACTACTGTGTGGTCGGGGGGTGGGGGGGTGTGTGGATATTGCAGTCTTTGAAAACAAGGACATCTGAGATGTATAGGAGTGGAATGCCTCATCCTGGGAGTAGATGCGGCGGAGGGAAGGAATTGGGAATAGGGGATGCATTGTTGCAGGAAGGTGGGTGGGAGGAAGTGTATCCTAAGTAGCTGTGGGGGTGAGAGGAGGGGTTTCTTCCCAAATTCTCTCTGAATCTCCTACACCTTACTCTAAAACTTTGCCCCCTCATGATTGACCCCTCAACCAAGGGGAACAGCTGCTCTGCATTCACCCTGATCATACCCTTCATCATCTTATATACCTCAATCATGTCCCCCCTCAGTCTTCTCTGATCTAAAGAAAATATCCAAGGCTATCTAGTGTCTCCTTACAGCTCAATTTCTCGATCTCAGGCAACATCCTGGTGACTCTCCTCTGTAGTTCCTCTATTGCTATCACATCCTTCCTGTAGAGAGGTGACCAGAGCTGCACGCAGTACCCCAGCTGTGGTCTGACCGACGTTCTGTACAACTCCAGCATGACTTCCTTGCTCTTATACTCTACTCCACAACTGTCCCATATGCCTAGCTATTCTATTCATGTGCTCTTCAACTTCAGTTATCTGCGAACAATTACCCCAAGATCCCTCTGCTCCTCTAAGATACCCAGTGTCTTGCCATTCATTAAATACTCCCTGATCTTCTTGTTCTTCCAAAGTGCTTCACTCGCATGCATTAGGGTTAAATACCATATTCCACTGGTCTGCCCATTTGACCAACCCATCTATATCTTCCTGTAACCTACAACGATCTTCTTCGCTATTAGCCACTCTAACAATCTTGGTGTCATCTGCAAATTTGCTTAACATTCCCTCCACATTTTCATCAATAATCATTACTGTATATAACAAACAAAAGGGTCCCAGTACTGACCCTAGTGATGTACTGCTGGGCACCAACCTCTCGTCACTCAAACAACTTTCTACCACTACCCTTTGTGTTCTGTTGTTTAGCCAGTTTATCTCAAATCCATCTGCTTTAATCTTCTCCAACTGTCTCCCATGTGGGACCTTGTCAAAAGATTTACTAAAATCCATATGAACTACATCACCTGTACACATGATCATGCTTTCAAATAATTCAAACAAATTTATTAGGACCTGACATCGCTCTGACAAAGTCATGCTGACTATCCCTAATTAACCCATGCCTTTCCAAGTGGGTATTAATTCACTCTTTTAAAACCTTTTCCAATAGCTCCCTTACTACTGATGTCCGTAATTTCCTGGTTCTTCTCCACCATCCCTCCTAAAAAGTGGAACCACATTAGCTGCTGTCCAGTGTTCTGGCACTTCTCCTGTGGCCAGAGAGATATTAAAAATTTGTGTCAGAGTCCCTGCAATTTCCTGCCTCACCTCCCACAGCAGCCTGGGATGCTATTCATCTAGGTCAAGGGATCTTGTCTGTTTTTAAGCCCAACAGAGCCTCCAATACCTCCCTGTTTCCTATGTCAAACTGTGCACGTTCCTCACAGTCCCTTTTTCTGAATTCTGTATCTACGTGCTCCTTAACCAGAGTGAAGATTGAAGAAAAATATTCATTTAACACTCTTCAAATATCCTGCAGCTTCACACACAGGCTGACCCCTCGGTTTCTAACAGGCCCTACTCTTTACCTGGTTAATCTCTTCGGTTTAATGCACTTATAATACCTCTTAGGATTCTCTCTAATCCTGTTTGCAAGTGCTCTCTTATTCCCCCTTTTTGTTCTTCTAAATGCTTTCTTAAGTTCCCTGTTGCACTTCCTGTATTCCTCTAGGGCCTGCAGCTGAATTGTTCCCTTTGGACTTGCTAAAAGCCTGATTCTTCTTTGTTATCCAGTTCTGAATTGTCCTGGACATCCAGTGTTCTCTGACCTCACTGCTCCTGTGTTACCCCTAATGCATACATGTTGGACCTGTACTCCGCACAGCTCCTTTTTGAATGGCTCCCATTGCTCCCAGCCACCTGTGGCCAGATCCTGCTTTGTTTTAAACAAAATCTGCCTTTTCGTGATCCAAAGCTATCTCTTACAGGCCATCTTTTTTCTTGTCCAGAACAAATTTGAACCATACCATGTTGTAGTTGCTATCGCTAAAATCTGCCCCCACTACCACATCGAGCACTTGTCTGGCTTCTTTCCCCAGAACCAGATCCAGCTCTGTGCCATCCCTTGTTGGACCTCGTATGTATTGATACAAAAACTACCCTGGATACATTTCAAGAAATCTGCCCCTGCTAACTACGGCTGTCCCAATTTATGTTCGGAAGGTTGAAATCCCTGGTATAATTACCCAACTGTTCCTCTTACTACCTCTGACCTGTCTATATATTTGCTCCTCAATGTCCTGCTGACTCTCCGGAGGCCTACATCACACTCCCAATAATGTGGCTGCCCCCTTAACATTTCTAAGTTCTACCCACAAGATTTGAGGACCCTATCAAGTTGTCATCTCTCCTTATTGCAGTAATTGACTCCTTAATTAACAGAGCTACACCAGTAGCCTTTTCACAACCACCTCTGTCTCACTGAAAGATCCTATAGCCTGGAATGTTGATCTGCCAGTGCAGCCCTTCCCTCAACCATGTTTCTGTGATGACAACGATATCATACTTCCATCTGTCAATCCATGCCATTCACTCATCAGTCTTAACTATTGTACTCGCAGCATTGAAGACCACTCAGCCTTGCCTTACTCTCTTGACACTCTACATAGCTGAACTCAATCTGACTTGCTTCCTTTGTTGTAACTGGAGGTGTCTCCGTTTCGGAGATGAAACCGAGTGGAGGTGTTCTGCAAAGCAGTCCCCAAGACTCCGTTTGGTTTCCCCAATGTAGAGGAAGCCACACCAGGTACAGCGGATGCAGTATACCACATTGGCGGATGACCACCTACGCTCAGTTCGCAACAAACAACTGCACCTCCCAGTCACGAACCATTTCAACTCCCTCTCCCATTCCTCAGACGACATGTCTATCATGGCCTCCTGCAGTGCCACAATGATGCCACCCGAAGGTTGCAGGAACAGCAACTCATATTCCGCTTGGGAACCCTGCAGCCCAATGGTATCAATGTGGATTTCACAACCTTCAAAATCTCCCCTCCCCCCAATGCATCCCAAAACCAGCCCAGCTCGTCCCCGCCTCCCTAACCTGTTCTTCCTCCCACCTATCCCCTTCTCCCACCTCAAGCCACACCTCCATTTCCTACCTACTAACCTCATCCCGCTCCCTTGACCTGTCCGTCCTCCCCAGACTGACCTATCCCCTCCCTATCTCCCCACCCATATTCTACCCGTCTTCGGTCCACCTCCCCCTCTCTCCATTGGTTTCAGAACCCTCTCCCCATCCCCCTTCATCAGAAGAAGGGTCTAGGCCCGAAACGTCAGCTTTTGTGCTCCTAAGATGCTGCTTGGCCTGCTGTGTTCATCTAGCCCCACACTTTGTTATCGCGGATTCTCCAGCATCTGCAGTTCCCATTATCTCTATCACTCTATGTTTTAGTTTAAGATATGGTTTTGTTTTCAACTCATTTGGGTTTTTAAACCATCTCTGACTCCTTCCCTTTCCTTCCTTGCCATATCTTTCTAATTTTTATGGATAGGCTGGTCACTGATATCCACTACAAACCCACCGACTCCCACAGTTGGCACAAATATGCATCCTTACACTTCGCTCCCATGGTTGACACAGTCCTCAGTTAGGTCCAATGCACTTCCCACACTTCAGCCCAAACCACTTCTCTTACATCCCACAGTAGTGACAGGGTCCCCCTTGTCCTTTCCACCAGCTTCCACATCCAGAGGATCACGAGCCACCATTTCCACCACCACCAAACACATGTGACCCTCCCCTTCCTTGTCCACCTTCCACAGGGGCTGTTCCCTCTGGGACACCCTGGTCCATGCTTCCTCTGCTCCCAACAGCCTCATGGCACCTTCCCCTGCAACCACTAAAACTGTACCACCTGCCCATTTATTTCCTCCCTCCTCAGTATCCAAGGGCCCAAACTTGCCTTCCAGGTGAAGCAGCACTTTGCCTGCACTTCACGCTATCTACTCTATTGCATTCGCTGCTCACTATGTGGTCTCCTCTCCACTGGGAGATGAAGTGTAAACTGGTTAACAACTTTGCAACTCACCTACATTCTGTCCACAGGGAAAAAGAAGACCCTGATCTTCCAATTGCCTGCCACTCCAACACACCACCCTGTTCCCTGGCCAACATCTCTGTCTGTGGCTTGCTGCAGTGTTCCAGCAAAACAAGCTGGAAAAACACATCATTTTCTGCTTGGGGGCTTCAGACTCAATATCGAGGTCAATAACCTTAGGGCTTGAGGCACCTTCTCCTATGTCCTTAACCCCATCCCCACCTTCACACCCACACCCCAGGCCATTTTATCACATGAGCAGCTATTCCTGGCTTACCATTATCCATCCCTCTGTTTGCCTAACTGTCCTTCTCTCCCTCTGGAGTCTACTTATCCTCTCATTCTTTCCTTCCCCTCACCTCTCCATCACTTCTTCTGAGGTGCAATCAGTTTCTACGAAAGATCACAGGACTCAAAACATTAACTCTGCTTTCTTTCCACAGATGCTACCAGGCCCGCTGAGTTTCTGTGCCAATTTCTGTTTTCGCTTTGAGTTTACAGTTGCTTGTCATGGAAAGTTTCACTCTGCATCTTTAAGGTATAAATATTTAAACAGAGAACCTTGATTATTTGCTAAAATACAACAGTAATCAGACTGAGAAAGTTTCCAAGCATAATTCAATGTAGCATCATGCCAAAAGACACAAACAATATTTCTTTTCGGTAAGTCACCCATCTTGCAGAACCTCAAGTCAGCATATGCAGGAGGTATCCTGCACCTTCACAAAGCATTTTTGCTCTGGTTTCTGAACAGTGCGATTCACAAGCTCTCTTTGTGGACTCAGCTGCAACTCATTGGCTCTGGCCTGTACAAAACACTAAGATTGTGGTTATGTTTGAGCTCGGGTGTTCTTGGAGAGAGCCAGGTTGTGTCCACCAATACTCTTGATGCGTTTAAAAAGAGTGGGGGGGGCACCACAGGGGATACAATGCTTTATCACCCCATCCATGCCCATTTGGAATTAGCCCCTTCCTGCTCTCCCTCAGGGTTTGCGTGGCCCTTAATGCAGACCTTGCATGCCAACATTCAATTGGCTGCATGGGTGACTGCTGGTGGCGGTTAGGGGTTAAAACCAATAACAAAAATTGTCATGGTGGTTTGTGATGGGAGATAAAAAGTTCAGCTGTGTGTGAGAGCACAAAGTAAAAAGAAACAAAACTCCGCAAGTTAAACAGCGAGCCAACACAGTGGCACTTGTGCATCTCTCAGGTGCCCGCACAAGACACAGACCCAGAAGAGATCACCTATCTTACCTAATCAGCTGACTTGAAAATGGATTTGTAGAGAGCTGTCAGATAGAGAACCAGAAGATTAGAAAACACCTCCCACACCATAGCAAGAGGAAAGGCCCTGATTACTGTGTAAAAATGACCCTGAAATTACAAATGAGGATATTGAAGGTCAGCACGCTGCAGGTCAGTGTGTAGCCTAGCACGCTGCTGCACTCGTGGGGCTCTCTACTAAGTTAACAGGAAATAAAACACCATTTGTAACCTCCCACAAGTACAAACCTGCTGTCAGCGAGATGGTGCTGAACAGATGGTATGTTCCTTGACTGACAGACAGTATTTAGTGAGTAAATCATTCCACATCAATCCTGCCTGTGCTCCTGTCACAGTACAAAAGTAAGGATGCCAAGAATGGATTGAGAAGAGGCCATTTGGCCCATCAAATCCCTACCTTCCACAGGCCTCATACAAAATACTTTATAAAAGCCTCTGTCCAAAGAGAAACTGATGCATTCATGTTTCCTTGGACACAATGAAATGTAATGGCGTGGACGGTTTCATAGTAAGCCGCACACAAGGATAAACCAAGGTGGTCAGTGTATGGAATGAGCTGCCAGAGGAAGTGGTGGAGGCTGGTACAATTACAACATTTAAAAGGCATCCGAATGGGTATAAGAATAGGAAGGGTTTAGGAAGGATATTGGCCAAATGCTGGCAAACGGGACTAGTTTAGTCTGGGACATCTGGTCAGGGTGGACGAGTCAGACCGAAGGGTCTGTTCCTGCGCTGTATGACTCTATGACTGTAAGTAGATCCATCCCCAGTATATCACCACAACTTGATGCATTCCACAGACAACCTGCCCCACCTGTACCTTGCAGCAGCACAAGAACACACTGTGCTCCATCAAGCAACTGACAATCTCTCCAAGAATAAATCCAGAGGCCCATATGGGAGCATGGAGGTCCACTACAGTGGGTGCTCACTCTTCTCCAATGTGAATGTTCAGGGATAACATGGACTGATCCCATAAAATCAGAGATAACAAAGTGTGGAGCTGGATGAACACAGCAGGCCAAGCAGCATCTCAAGAGCACAAAAGCTGACGTTTCGGGCCTAGACCCTTCATCAGAGAGGGGGATGGGGTGAGGGTTCTGAAACAAATACGGAGAGAGGGGGAGGCAGTAGGAAGGGGACAGGTCCAGTCCGGGGAGGACGGACAGGTCAAGGGGGCTGGATGAGGTTAGTAGGTAGAAAATGGAGGTGCGGCTTGAGGTGGGAGGAGAGGATAGGTGGGAGGAAAAACTGGTTAGAGAGGCGGGGACGAGCTGGGCTGGTTTTGGGATGCAGTGGGGGAAGGGGAGATTTTGAAGCTGGTGAAGTCCACATTGGTACCATTAGGCTGCAGGGTTCCCAAGCGGAATATGAGTTGCTGTTCCTGCAACCTTTGCGTGGCACCATTGTGGCACTGCAGGAGGCCAATGATGGGCATGTCGTCTAAAGAATGGGAGGGGGAGTTGAAATGGTTTGCGACTGGGAGGTGCAGTTGTTTATTGCGAACCGAGCGGAGGTGTTCTGCAAAGCGGTCCCCAAGCCTCCGCTTGGTTTCCCCAATGTAGAGGAGGCCAACGGGTACTGTGGATGCAGTATGCCACATTGGCAGATGTGCAGGTGAGCATCTGCTTGATGTGGAAAGTCATCTTGGGGCCTGGGATGGGGGTGAGGGAGGTGGTGTGGGGGCAAGTGTAGTACTTCCTGCGGTTGCAGGGAAAAGTGCCGGGTGTGGGGCGTTGAAGGGGAGTGTGGAGCGGACAAGGGAATCATGGAGAGAGTGGTCCCTCTGGAAGGCAAACAAAGGGTGGGGATGGAAAAATGTCTTTGGTGGTGGGGCTGGATTATAGATGGCGGAAGTGTCGGAGGATGATATATCCTCCCCGAACTGACCTATCTCCTCCCAACCTCCCCACCTACACTCACCTCCTACAAGCTCCATCCCAGCCCCTCTAACTTGTGTGTCTCCTCTCCACCTATCTTCTCCTCTATCCATCTTCGATCCGCCTCCCCCTCTCTCCCTATTTGTTTCAGAACACTCCCCCGCTCCCCCTTTTCTGAAGGAGGGTCTAGGCCCGAAACGTCAGCTTTCCTGCTCCTCTGATGCTGCCTGGCCTGCTGTGTTCATCCAGCTCTACACCTTGTTACCTCTCTCATAAAATCATATCACGTTGCAGTACAAGATGAGTCCATTCAACCCAACATGCTGACTTCCCATTTTAAAGGGCTTAAGAAATGTATTAGCGTCTAGACACTGGATACTTTACAATAAACTCAGAAGAGTCAACACAATTTTACAAAAGGGAAGCACTGTTTGAAAAAACCCATTAGAATCGGCGAAGTGTGACACTGACAGCATTGATAAGGGAAAACCAGGATGTAGCAGGCTTGCATTTTTAGAAAACAAAGTTCCACACAAAATGAACACTGATGAAAGGAGGAGTAACATATTAACAGACCGAGGATAAATAAAAGGGCAGAAAGCGGGGAGCATTGAATAAGCAAGCTTTTTTGTGGATGTCAGAGTTTAACTGATGGGAATCAACAGCAATTAGTCTTTTGGCGCCAGTTGTTTACAATTAACAAGGACTTAAAGAGATAAAATATTTTTCTGCCGACCTGTTTGGGTGTGCTTTGACCTTCTGGCCTAGGTATCCCTATCTCTGCACAAGAAAACCATTGTATCAATTTCTGAGATGGGGCAGAGGTGGATCGGGAGTGTAGCATATCCACATTTACTGACGTCAGTCTCAGTGAGAAGGCAAGTTGTGGGGAAAACATAAGGAATTGGTGAAGGGGTACAAGCCTGTTAAATGGGAGAGCAAAATAAAACTGATGGAATACCATGTGAACTGAGAAACTATCCATTTTTGTAGGAATACCAACAAGTAAATGTTGGCATTCAGCAGGATTTGGAAATCCTTGTATACAAAAAACAGGAACATTTATGAACGGCAAGAAATAAATAAAGATGCTACTTCTACTTATTGGAAGGGTATTGGGGAATGATAAGAGATCTTGTTGCACTTTGGGGAGGACACCAGTCCTTACATCGTTTTGAGAGTGGGAACAAAGTGGTTAAAATCTTTCAAATATTTGTTCATCGTCCATTGTAAGAGCAACGATGGATGTGGCTTCCAATATTTCAGGTGGCACAGAGTGAAAAGACTCAAAGCGTCCACATGTGTTTGCCTGTTTTGTCTCAATTATGTTGAGGCACAATTAACTTCTGCAAATTGTTGAGAAATCTGTCAAAATGGTAGAACAGACTATGGCTTAGACTTTGCTGCTGTGGCGCACTGTGTTCCCTCACTGAGTCAAATGTGATTTGAAGCATACAGGCAATTTGAGAACTCAGCTATTAACTTGACAAGGGATTTTAGTTCTGCCTTAAAATAAATGGGTTTTTAGTGGAAGGTACGGGAATAGAAAAGAATTACAAACATTTAAAATAACGCTGACAACTATGTTAAGGAGATAGTGTGTTAAGAATGTGTTAAAGACAGTTTCATTGGGATATGTAGGGGGGAAAATAAGGTGGGGTTTGGGTGCCTGTGCCCAGTCTGGCTGGTAAGAATGAACACCTAGTGGTGCTCACACTGTGGGAATGCTAGTGTACGCTGAGCACTCAGCAAGAGGCTAAGCAATATCTGCAGATAATACATGGTGCAACCGATATATTCTTCTCAAATGCAGCCTCTCTCTCTCCCTCTCTCTCTCGAAGAGAAGTTGCGGACAGTGAATGGCAACTTGTACCAACATTCTGCAACTCTTCATGGAATGAGGCACCAGGGAACAGACAGAGCTGCCAGATTGAAGGGCTTGGTTGCAAAGGTCAACAGAAGAAGCCATATTTGTGTGAGCAGTCAAGAACACTCTCCAGAATTATCCTCAGAAGGGAACGAAAGCAGCTGTTCAGCACCTTAAGTCCAGCCTTGAGGGCCTGGCAGCAGCACTGAACCCACACGGTCACCATGGTCGGCCAAGCTGCATTTCACATTGCTGCCTCCTGCCCACCATCTTCACCCTCAGTCTCCACACTCACTCCAGGTGTTAGGGCTCTGTGACAATGGGCCCAGTGACATAGGAATCCTGCCCACCACTGTGCCCACCTCCTCCACACTGCTCAGGGCACCATATCTGCACCACTCACCCAGAGCAACCCCCAACAATTAGGATGGATGTGTAACATTCAGATACTCCACCTCAACATTGCACACCTTCTGTGGATGGCACCCTCCCTCCCCGACTCCCATTTGTTCCCACAGAACGTCAGGCACCTCACCTAAACACAGTGAATCTCATCTCCAGACATCACCGCGTCTCTGTCTCACACACAGAGCCAGGTGGCCCATTATTGCCAGGAGCAGGGGCCCTTTCTCCCTGAGCTTTACACTGGGGCAAAGGATTCCCACATCATGGGGCCCATTGTCACACAGCCCTAACATCTGGAGTGAGTGTGGAGACCGAGGGTGAAGATGAAAAAGGCATATCCTTGCCCTTCGCAAACCTGGCATTATCCTCCCCTGGCATCATGTACAGTTTGTTGCTGGAGGGACTTGCTTACCAGACAGACCACTGACTGTGGGAGCTCGCTTCACATAAATTGGTCGACGCACTTGCCTTTATCGAAACGTGGTCACTTGGTTTAAAGCCATTCGGAACATTCAAAGCAAAGAATCACTGCAACATGGAAGCGGGCCATTCGGCCCATCAGATCTACACCGACCCTCCAAACAGTTTCCCATCTAGACTCCCCACTCCCCACCCGATCTCTGTAACTCTGCCTTTCCCATGGCCGATCCATCCCAACCTGCACAACTTTGGACTGTGGGAGGAAACCCACGCAGGCACGGGGAGTATGTGCAAACTCCGCACAGACACTCAAGAGTGGAATCAAACATAAGCCCTTGGTGCTGTGAGGCAGCAGTGCTAACTGTTGTGCCACCATGCCATGCAGGCTGTGAAAGGTGCGATTTTAACACTGCGCTGTGTTTTTAGTTTAATTGCAGGGCCTGTGAGATCTTGCCAAAGGCAGCTCCTCCTGCTACTGAGCAGCAACACGTCGATTCTAACATCAAGTTCGGTTTGAAGGGAATCACCTTCGGCACATTCATAAAGAACCTCCCAGAACTGATGCACTCACCCTGAGCGAACAGTACTCCTCACAGCGTGAATTACAAAGCTTGAGCTGAGTTCATCAAACAGGATGCTCTCTGGGCAAAACCTGAACGTGCAGGCTGCCTTTAGATTTCAAAAGGAGGGAATGGACCATCAGAAGCTTCGATCTGGCGATCATAGTGCCCATTCTCACGAGAGTGCCTGAACCCCCAAGCAGTGTGTGGACAAGATCCACTGGGCACTTTCTCTGCGTTTTTCTCACCCGCTTTCGAGACAGTAAGAACGAGAGCTATGTCTGTAGTAAACAGGAATAAGAAAAACTGGCACTTTCAGATTAGCAGAATCCACATTGGCATTTGACATTTCAATGCATCAGGGTCACTGTGATTTATGATTGGACATTTATTTCTCTCGTTTCAGTGATACCAGTTTCAGATGGCAACAGGGGAGCTTTCTACAGACTGTTTCGGACCTCATGCAATGCTGAACCTCAGGGCATAGTCTTCCAACAAGATTCCAATGAGACCAATGCAAAAAGGATTTGAAATGTAAGCAAGTGATGTTAATAAGTGACACAGAAGATCTATACAATTAGTAAATTTCAAAATAAAAGTGAAATGCTACACCAGAGTATTATTTTTCTTTCATAGGGTTGGTACAATTACAATATTTAAAAGGCATCTGGGTGTGTATATGAACAGGAAAGGGTTTAAAGTGATATGGGCCAAATGCTAGCAAATAGGACTAGATTAATTTAGGTCACCTCGTTGGCTGCCTCACAGCACCAGGAGCCCGGGTTCAATTCCATCCTCAGGGCGACCGTCTGTGTGGAGTTTGCACATTCTCCCCGAGTCTGCGTGGGTTTCCTCTGGATGCTCCGGTTTCCTCCCATAGTCCAAAGGTGTGCAGGCTAGGGTGGATTGCCCATGCTACAGTGCCCGTAGTGTTCAGGGATGTGCAGGTTCGGTGGGTTAGCCATGGGAAATGCAGGGTTACAGGGGTAGGGTAGGGGGGTTGGGTCTGCGTGGGATGCCCTTTGGATGTTTGGTGCAAATTCGATGGGCTGAATGGCCTGTTTCCACGCTGTCGGGATTCTATAAGTCAGTTGGACCAAAGGGCCTGTTTCTGTGCTGTAAATCCTTCGCACTCTATGTGGGAGTTAGCAGCTGAACAGGCATTTACTGGCCATCCCTAAATTCCCAGAGGGCAGTTTAGAGTCACCTTTAGCTCCTTAATTCCAGATATTTATTGAACTCAAATCCCACCATCTGCCGTGGCGGAATTCGAACCCAGGTCCCCAGAACATTACCTGAATCTCTGGATGAACAGCCTGTGATAATGCCACTCGGCCATCACTCTACCCCTAAGGAGTAACTGGTTGCTAGTGCCTTTAGGTTGATGTTAATGGGCACGTCCATGTCACTGTTGTGTTAGTGACCCTCCATTCACCAGGGCCCAATATTTCTCCTGCACGCACTGAGACCAGATATTTGTCCGCACCTTCACAAACGCACTGCACCTGAGCCTCAGTCACTTCACCCTGCTCTTGTGACCTGTTTCTATAGTAACTGAGGCTCTCAGGCAAGCAGTGTTAAGTGTAGAACAGCACCACATGTTACAGCTTTTTATTGTAGTCTTTCATCAGTTAACACGGAAAGCTTTGACCTTGATCTTTCTTCCCAAGGATGTGCTCTCAAAATATTTGATGCAACGTTATTCCTCCAATGATTGCGCTGCTGAGGAAATTCTTCTAGATTCTAAACTATTTGGAAGGGCTCCAATAAATTCTCATCACCCTTTTTGTATTTCCAATTAATGCCGGCAGTTTTGAAACCATCCATCATGAGCTTGGCATTGCTAAACCCATTAAAACCACCTGAACACAACACATTTTTCATGAGGCTTTTTGGAACAGAGAAAATGCAGCACGGCTCCAACTGGAAGGCAGGCTGGCAGAGTCAGGCGCCAAGCAGCGAACGACTTTAAAACGCAGGCCAGTCGCAATAACATCGACAGGAAATGCTGCAAGTAATCTTGCTCAGTCCTGCATCTGATGCAAACAGTACAGATTAAAGCCATTCACGTCCCTGTAGTAAATCCAAAAGGTGTCAGTTGCAGGCCAAATAGTTCAGTCTCAGTGGGCAGTGTCCTCTCACCCACTTTGACGTTGCTATTTCAGTAATTTCCTCAGACTTGCTGCTTATTTTGTATAGCACTTATTTATTTTTAATATAAACCACAATGGCTTAATTATGTGGACTTGAACAAAATTGGCAATCCAGGAACCAGAGAGAATTTATTAACCTGGAGGAAGGAAATCCTGGGAGGACAAAGCAAGCTTTCAAGGGAAAAGGGGTGGCTGGCCAGCAAAATGTGGCTTCAACCTTGAAGTTATAGTTAGTAGCACTAAATACTTGTTTGATATGCTGAGAAAATAAAATCAATTTTAAAATGCTGGAAATCTGACTTACGCAAAATTGAACATTTTGGAGCTAAATCGTAAGCCAGAAACCTGAAATCAATAAACACTGGAGAGGGTTAGTAAGAACTGCCGATGCTGAAGTCAGAGGTAACACAGTGTGGAGCTGGAGGAGCACAGCAGGCCAGGCAGCAGAGGAGCAGGAAAGCTGACGTTTCCGGTCAGGACCCTTCTTCGGAAAAACCAAATAAACACAGCAGAGGAGTTTTCACTTTGGATGTGATCAGGATCAATCACATCCTAAATGCCTTCTAAACTGAACTGTTATAATTCAAGCTTCTGCAACATGTGCCATACGAATTCTTGTCGAAGCCAAGTTGAGCTTGAAACTATGAAAAATAAATCTTCATTGCAAAACTGAGGTGCTGGCTTTCACAAGTTCAATTGTTGCAGGGGTTTTAAAAATGGTGGATCTGTGGAACTCATCTATGGAAGCCAAGTCATTGAATGTATTTAAGACGGAGATAGATAGGTTTCTAAATAGTCAGAGGATCAAGGGTTACAGGGAGAAGGAAGGAGAATGGAGTTGAGTATCTTGTCAGTCATGATCGAATGGAAGAAAAGGCTCAATGGGCCAAATGCTGCTCCCATAGCTTATGGTCTTATCTTAAATCCACCCTCTCCCATGATCTCATTATCTCAGCTGCCATGTCAGACATTGATCCCTCCAGGCCTGCTCGCAAAGCAACACAATTTGATTAACTGCTTTGTTACTTATAAATATCACTGACAAGACAGACATCAATTTCAGTGCACCAAATAAATTTATCAATGTGAGGAGTCTCACAACACCACGTTATAGTCCAGAGATAATGGGAACTGCAGACGCTGAAGAATACGAGATAACGAAGTGTCCAGAGGGAGGAGGGTAACTTCTTCACATTAGGCATCCCTACAAACCTCAGGGGATCTCTCTCCCACTGCAACTGTCTTGTCCTCTCCACCTATCTTCTCCTCTATCCACCTTCGATCCGCCTCCCCCTCCCTCCCTATTTATTTCAGAACCCTCTACCCCTCCCCCTTTTCTGATGAAGGGTCTAGGCCCGAAACGTCAGGTTTTGTGCTCCTGAGACGCTGTGGATAAAGATCAGTGAGTATTGGTCATGCCTTTTTGTAGCAACTTGACGTTCCTATACCTTTACTTCTATATCTTATAGTGTTATTGACAAAGGGTGACCTGGTCCAGATGAGAAGACCTTCTTTCGAGTAGCAATCAGAACAGACTTGAGGGGCTGAATGGCAAACTCCTGTTTCTAATCATCCTGGCTAGATGTGCACAGCCATATTTTCAAGCCATGTTGATCCTGAAAGCTTACTTCCTTTTGAGATTTATTGCTTTTGGAGGGTTTTGCTCTTGAATTGCACCATTAAGCTCTGTACCGTTGACCATAAACAACAACACAAATGTAAAATCTTCTCTTTCATGGTCTGCAGACCCCTGGAAGAAGTCAACATAGGACCCAGCAATATGTTGTCCTTGCAATGTCAGAAATCAAAGTAGAAACCTTAAACTCTAACAGGATTGGACAGGTTAAATACAGGAAGGATGTTCCCAATGACCAGGGAGTCAAGAAACGGGGGTTACAGTCTAAGGACATGAGGTAAGCCATTTAGGACTGAGAGGTGGGGAAATGTCTTCACCCAGAGAGTGGGTGAGCCTGTGGAATTCTCTGCCACAGAAAGCAAGTTGAGGCCGAAACATTGGATGTTTGAGAAGAATTTAGGTATAGACCTTAGGGCTAAAGGGAACAAAGGGGATGGGGGAGAAAGCAGGAACAGGGGACTGAGTTAGATGATCGGCCTTGGTCATAATAAACAGTAGAGCAGGAGTGAAGGGCTGAATGGCCTACTCCTGATCCTATATTTTTTGTTTCTAAGAGATTCTGGAGTCGGCCCACAAACGAGCAGATATGTAATATTTAACTTTTGAAATTTGATGAAACGAGACTGGATCTTCCAGAATCATGAGTTTGTTCTTTGTAAATGAGTGTCGACCAGGTGAACACAATAGCGTAAGAGCCAAGAGCAGGATTAAACATCTGGTCCCTCGAGCCTGCTCCACCATTCAATAAGCTCATGGCTGATCCTTTCGCGGACTCAGCTCCACTGACCCGCCCATTCACCAAAACCCTCAATTCCCTTACTGTTCAAAAACCTAGCTTTGCCTTAAAAACATTCATTAAGGAGCCTCAGCCGCTTCACTGGGCAGGGAATTCTATAGATTCACAACACTTTGGATAAAGATGCTTCCACTCAACTCAGTCCTAAATCTGTTCCCCTTATTTTGAGACTATATCCCCGAGTTCCAATTTCACCCTCCAGTGGAAACAATGCTTTTATCTTATCTCAGCCCTGACACAATTTGTGGAAATCAATCCACAGGAAAGACAGTAATAATCTTTCCAGCAATCATTTGATGAAAATGTGAATGATGCGATACTGCCAGCCTCTTGGGGGCTCCAAGCTAAAATGGAAACACTTCTGATCATGGATTATTATTGAGTCCAATTACACAACTGAGAAACAGATGTTTAAAAAAAATCAAAGCGTAGGAACTGAAAAAAAATGTGCTGAGCTGGCAATGCTGTTGCTCAATATTGCCCATTGTCCACAAGTCTCCCATTAAAAAATTGTGGGAGTGGGTACATACAAGGTTTGCAGAATTGAGTGAAGATTTCGGTTGTTTCCAGGGGACATCAAAGTTTGTTTTTTATGAAGCAACATTCTGTGGACCTTGAAACAAGATGTTAGTGTGGGAATGTTATCTTTTGCATCATGAGAGAGATGTTCTAAAGGAAAGACAAAGGGTGCATTGTTCTCAAAAGGCTGAGCAAGCTATTAAAGGCCAGCGTGTATTTGAAAGTGGCATCAGCTTCAAGATGAATTGGGTTCCACTTGATTGAGTCATGGAGAAGAAAGGCAGAACTCTTCCCCTTATGGCTGACACTTTCAGAACTTGGAGCCAAGTTATGACACAATGACCCAGAGCTTCCAATTGCAGAAGTAACAAACCTCAAGGTGTTGGTGCTATTCCAGACTTGGAATTGCCAGGATTCCAGAAATAGTTGCATTGCTCCCCAGGAATGTATTAATTTAAATATCCACGGGGTGGGCTCCTCGATTAATTACAGAGACACTATTGACACTGTTAGGCTTGAGAACGAAGAGCTATATATTTGTCTCACTTCGTGACTTAATCTAAAACTATGTAAAGTTGGACTTAATTCTGATCTCTTCTTCAATCCAAGAAGTTTAATACTCTTAACAGCTAACTTTCAGGTTGGTCGTCCAAAAGTTGCATTTTTGTTGACCCACTTTGAGCTGTTCTGAATACACACACAAAAATTGTTCCTGAAACCGCTCACACCCTCCAACAATGCTCACAAATCCCAACTCAAGACACTGCTCACCACCTTCCCCAAACCTGCTCCCACCCAAAACATTGCTCACAACCCACCACAATGCTCACCCACTCACCAATCCCATCCAGAATGCCAGCCTCCTCAGTGTGGTTGATGTTGGCACAGAGTCAGCATTGTTTGAGTGGCATTGGGATGCTGGTGACAGTGCTGGGTGTTAGGTGGGGGCATGGGGAGGAGCCTGAGCAGGGTCAGGACAGCGGGGTGATGAGAGACACAACAAGTTTCGTTTAAGAACAGAGAGATGGAACAGATGAAAGTCAGGCCTCAGCAGTCAGATCAGAGAAGAGATTTCACTGCAATTGTGTTTCGCTGCTCAGAAACCACAGCACCCTCCTCTCTTTATGATAGCTGCCCCCTTCACCCAGGAAGCCATCCTGGTTGCTGGATGCGAGCTTAAGTTGGGATAGGAGAGTCCAGAGGCTCCAGCGTGAGGAGGTCAGGTCCCGGTCTGAAGCAAAGGCCTGGGGGCTGCATGCTCTGCTTCCTGCTCAGAAGGTCTTGTCCACTTTCCAACTCTCAGATTGCAGCTCTTGTTGCTGAGCTGTTTGGTGGATCCAGCCAGTGCTCCAAGGTATTTCACCGTATGGGCTGAGAAATCACCCCTCCTCCCCACCCCAACCACCAATCCTCAGTTACAGGCTGACAGGGCTGAAGCTGGATGCTTGCAAACAGCAAATCTCTCAGGTTTTAGTTTTGATCTAAAGTACGTGTCAGACTCTAAGACAACAATGTCAGCAATGTCTTGCTGTTTGTGATACCATTGGTCTTAGGGTCTTCTGAGGGACTAACAGGATCCCGTTTTCCTCAATGCAAACCAAATTAGTCCCCATTCTTCTAGAAACGCAGGAAGATACAATTAAAGTCAAACTAAATCATAATTTCAGGCAGTGTAGGGTGTTAACTTAATGCTGAGAATAATCTTGTAATGCAAAGTATATTGCTTGACCACCGCCCAAAGAAACATATGGAAGGGAACAAATATCATGGAATAACAAAGTGTGGAGCTGGATGAACACAGCAGGCCAAGCAGCATCTCAAGAGCACAAAACATAGAACATAGAACATAACAGCACAGTACAGGCCCTTCGGCCCTCGATGTTGTGCCGACCTGTCATACCGATCTGAAGCCCATCTAACCTACACTATTCCATGTACGTCCATATGCTTGTCCAATGACGACTTAAATGTACCTAAAGTTGGCAAATCTACTACCGTTGCAGGCAAAGCGTTCCATTCCCTTACTACTCTCTGAGTAAAGAAACTACCTCTGACATCTGTCCTATATCTTTCACCCCTCAATTTAAAGCTATGCCCCCTCGTGCTGGCCATCACCATCCTAGGAAAAAGGCTCTCCCTATCCACCCTATCTAACCCGCTGATTATTTTATATGTTTCAATTAAGTCACCTCTCAACCTTCTTCTCTCCAATGAAAACAGCCTCAAGTCCCTCAGCCTTTTCTCGTAAGACCTTCCCTCCATACCAGGCAACATCCTAATAAATCTCCTCTGCACCCTTTCCAAAGCTTCCACATCCTTCTTATAATGCTGTGACCAGAACGGTACACAATACTCCAAGTGCGGCCGCACCAGAGTTTTGTACAGCTTCACCATAACCTCTTGGTTCCGCAACTCGATCCCTCTGTTAATAAAAGCTAAAACACCGTATGCCTTCTTAACAGCCCTGTCAACCTGGGTGGCACCTTTCAAGGATCTGTGTACATGGACACCGAGATCTCTCTGCTCATCTACACTGCTAAGAATCTTACCATTAGCCCAGTACTTTGCCTTCCGGTTACTCATACCAAAGTGCATCACCTCACACTTGTCTGCATTAAAATCCATTTGCCACCTTTCAGCCCAGCTCTGCAGCTTATCTATGTCTCTCTGCAACCTACAGCATCCTTCGTCACTATCCACAACTCCACCGACCTTAGTGTTGTCTGCAAATTTACTAACCCATCCTTCTACGCCCTCATCCAGGTCATTTATAAAAATGACAAACAGCAGTGGACCCAACACCGACCCTTGCGGTACATCACTAGTAACTGGTCTCCAGGATGAACATTTCCCATCAACTACCACCCTCTGTCTTCTTTCAGCAAGCCAATTTCTGATCCAAACTGCTATATCGCGCACAATTCCATTCCTCCGCATTTTGTACAATAGCCTATTGTGGGGAACCTTATCGAACGCCTTGCTGAAATCCATATACACCACATCAACCGGTTTACTCTCATCTACCTGATGGCCAGATGGTCAGATGGCCTGCTTCCATGCTGTAGGGATTCTATGATTTGGAAAGTTGTATATTTACACTTGCACTGAGATTTCAACAACTAAACTTTGTGGTCAATGATAATTGTATTTGCAAATAAAAACAATTTAACATACATTTAGAAGTTGTGAACTTTACTTTGGGAGGTGCTGGTGCAAGCTGACGTTTCAGGCCTAGACCCTTCATCTTTTGTGCTCCTGAGATGCTGCTTGGCCTCCTGTGTCCATCCAGCTCCACACTTTATTACCTTGGATTCGCCAGCATCTGCAGTCCCCCATATCAACAAATATCATGGTACTGACACTGTGAATATGACCATTCCATTCAAATGAATGTCCTTTGGTAGGAAGAGGAGAGGCATATGCTGTTTTCTAAATGGGGAAAAGCTTCAAAATCTGAAGCACAAAGGAAGTTAGGAATCCTGCTGGAGGATTTTTTAAAAAATGTTCACATGCAGGTTCAGTTGGCAATTAGAAAGGTGAATGTAATGTTGGTATTTGCTTTGACTGGGCTAGAATGTAAGAACAGGACAGCTAAGTCTGTGTAAGGCTCTGGTCAGACCACGCTCACATGATGGTTACACTAGCTTACGGCTATATGGTTACATGGCTTATGTATTGACGGAAACATCTGAGAAACAGCTGGCAGAGATGCCACTATAAAAACACCTCAATATGTTGGCCCCACAATGGTCCAGTGAGGGGCTCCAGACTAGATAGACCAGGAAAACCCACCACTCTTGCTCAGGCAGCACTGACTGCCACTATTTCACTATTTCACGCTTCGTGCTAAAATTACGTCTGATACTTCCTGAGGTAAGGAGATTGTTAAAACACTGCCAAACTGTGAATGGGTGCTTGAGGGTAGGACCCCAACCATGAGACAAAGATTTCAGGGGATCAAAGACAATTTAAAAACAGAGGAATGAAAACATCCTCTCCATGTTCACAGAGACCCTTTCAGCCACTGATCAGTAATTCCTTAGCTGGTCTGAGACCTGCCCTCACCCCTGACCTGGTCCAAGGTGAAAATAAACCCACCATTGAATTGTCAATCGATGAAATGTAACTGACCATTTAACTGGCTACAAAAGAAAAGTAGTTTTTGAACTTGCTTTCCGTTCCGGAAGAGACAGGCTCAGATAAATTTAATATTCACATCAAGAGACTAATTGACAGACAGATTCGAGGAGGAAAATATAGAATGCAAAATGAGTCGAGATACCAAGGAGACAATTTTGGTGCAGAAACCGAATGTATAAAACACTGGTCCAAGATAGAAAAAAAATTAACAACTAATTCCTGCAGAGTGCCATAATGATGCCACCCGTAGGTTGCAGGAACAGCAACTGCTATTCCGCTTGGGAACCCTGCAGCCCAATGGTATCAATGTGGACTTCACAAGCTTCAAAATCTCCCCTCCCCCCACTGCATCCCAAAACCAGCCCAGACTCGTCCCTGCTTCCCCAACCTATATTTCCTCTCACCCATCCCTTCCTCTCACCTCAAGCTGCACCTCCATCTCCTACCTACTAACCTCATCCTGCCCCCTTGACCTGTCCGTCCTCCCTGGTCTGACCTATCCCCTCCCTACCTCCCCACCTATACTCTGCTCTCCACCTATCTTCTTTACTCTCCATCTTCAGTCCGCCTCCCCCTCTCTCCCTATTTATTCCAGTTCCCTCTCCCCATCCCCCTCTCTGATGAAGGGTCTATGCCCGAAACGTCAGCTTTTGTGCTCCTGAGATGCTGTTTGGCCTGCTGTGTTCATCCAGCTCCACACTTTGTTATCTCGGATTCTCCAGCATCTGCAGTTCCCGTTATCTCTGAAAAGAAAATGATCCCTGTTTTGGCTGCTTGGCCTGCTGTGTTCATCCAGCTCTACACTTTGTTATCTCTCATCTCTATTCCAATCAGCTCTCACCGACACAAACAAAATTGAAATTACTGAGTTTGAGCAGCTAGAGTCGATTATCTTACACAGATAGAAAGAAAATGCAGCAACTGCTGAAAATCTAAAAACAAGGATAAAATGACTGCTAACAGATTGCTCCATCAATATCTGGAAAAAGGAGAAAATGATGCACTTCAGTTCTGACAAGGGACCTTGCTCTCAATCATAAAGCTGTCCGTTCTCTTATTAGGTTCTAGTGAATTGCAATGTGTTTTCAGATTTCTGTAACCAAGTAGTGTTTTTTTTCCCTATACCATCAAAATGACAATTACCAGCATTACAATTTAGTTCCCATTCTCTTCAGCATGTTAATTCCCACTGGAACACTGAGGCATTGACCAGAATGTGGTAATAACTGTCACACACTGCCCAAATCCTCCACAGACTCTTCACGGGAGTCTGCACTGTCGCACTGACTGAAGATAAAGCTCAAGCTTCTACCCAGGGGATAGGTTCATTGACTTTGCCCAATTTTCTGAAACCCTACTGATTAGAAAAGCAAATTGAGTTTTTGATTAGTACAAAAGATCAGGAATTTCCTTTAGATTAATTAGCAGGAGAAAAGCAAAAAACAAAGTGAGACCCACACGGTTCAGTCAACGTGGAAATAATTGGTTGGGAGTCCATAAGATACAGAAGCAGAATTAGGCCGTTCAGGCCATTGAGCATGCTCCACCATTCAATCATGGCCAATTTGTTTCCCAACTACATTCTCCTGCCTTCTCCCCACTACCTTTATCAGTCAAGAACTTAAATCTGTCTTAAACACACTCAGCGACGTGGCTTCCAAAGCCCTCTGCAGAAATGAGTTCCATAGATTCACCACCTTCTGAAGAAATTCCTCCTCATCTTAGTTCTAAAGGGCTGTCTCTTCACACTAACGCCGTGCCCTCAGGACCCACTCTCTTCTGCTCGTGGAAACATCTTCTCAACATCCACTCTACCCAGGCCTCTCAATATTGTAAAAGGTTCAAATCAGATCTCCCCTCATCCTTCTAAATTACATTAAGTACTCAACTGCCCTTCACCATTCTTGAACATCTCCTCTGGACCCCCTCCAAGGCCAACACATCTTTCCTAAGATTTGGAGCCAAAAACTACTCACAATGTTCCAAATGAGGTCTAACCAGTGCATTATACAGCCTCAGCGCTACATCCCTGCTCTTGTATTCTAGTCCCCATGAAAGGAATGCTAACATTCCATTTGCCGTCCTAACTGCCAATGCACATGCATTGTCCTGAACTAGGACTCGCAAGTCCCTTTGTGCTTTCAATGTCTGAAGCCTCTACCTTATATAGAAAAAAATCAGCACCTCTATTCTATCTACCAAAGTGCATAATCCCACACTTTCCCACATTGCATTCCATTTGCCACTTCTTAGACCACTCTCCGAGCCTGTCAACTCCTTCTGCAGCCTCCCCACTTCTTCAACACTACATGTCCCTCCATCATCTTTGCATCATCTGAAAACCTAGCGACAATGCCCTCTGTTCCTTTGTCCACATCCTTTCTGTATACTGTGAATAGTCATGGCCTGAATGCAGACCCCTGTGGAAGTTCACTAGTCACTGGCTGCAATTCTGAAAAAGATCCCTTTAACCCACGCTCTGCCTTCAGCCAGACAGCCAATCCTCTATCCATGCCAGTACCTTGCCTCTGACACCACAGGCTTTGCAGCTTTCTGTGTAGCACCTTGTCAAAGGCCTTCTTGAAATCCAAATAGATTACATCCTCTGGCTCTCCTTTGTCTACCTGGCTCATTAGGGCTTCAAGGATTCTAACAGATTTGTCAAGGCCAACTCTCTGGATACTTTCAAGAAAGAGATGGATAGAGCTCTTAAAGATAGTGGAATCAAAGGTTATGGGGATAAGGCAGGAACAGGATACTCTTTGTGGATGATCAGCCATGATCATAATGAATGGTGGTGCTGGCTTGAAGGGCCGAATGGCCTACTCCAGCACCTATTGTCTATTGTCTATTGTCAGGCATGGCTTCATCTTGCTGAAGCTGTGCTGCCCAAACCCTATTTTACTCCTAAGTGCTCTGCATCTCATCCTTCATAACAGACTCTAAAATCTGACCAATGAATGAGGCGAGACCAACCATCCTACAGTGTCCTGTCTTCTGCCTCCCGTCCTTCTCAAACAGGGTGTAACATTAGTTATTTTGCAGCCCCCTGCGACCCTCACTGATTCCAGTGATTCCTGAAAGGACAGCAATGTCTCTAAAATCGCTCAGCTATCTCCTTCAGAACCCTGTGGTATAGTCCCTCCAGCCCAGGTGGTTTATCCACCTTCAGACCTAGGGATGGCTACTGCACTCACCTCTATCTCCCGACTCTCAAAATTCTGGTGTACTACTGGTGTCTTCCACTGCGAAGACTGATGCGAAACACTTACTCAGGCCGTCTGTCATTACTACATCTCCAGCCTCACTTTCCAGTGGTCCAATGTCTGCTCTTGCCTGTCTCATGTTTCACATATCTAAGAAAATTCCTGCAATCTTCTTTCACGTTGCGAGCTAGCCTAACCTCATATTTCATCTTCTCCCCTTTTTTTTATTCTACTCAGGTTATTAAAGGTTACACAATCCTCTGGCTTCCCACTGATCTTCCCCACATTGTATACTTTCACTTTTTGCTTTTATGCCGATGTCTTGCCTTGCTAGCCGTGGTTGCCCATGTGATCTAATTGTCACGGGGACCAGTTCAAAACTTGGGTGCAGTTTCACTCACTGACACCAAACAGAAGCAGCCGCTCTTTTCGGGTATAGACTCAGTCAGACAAAGAAAATGAGATAGTAAGCCCTGCAGATGCTGGAGAATCTGAGGTAACAAAGTGTGGAGCTGGATGAACACAGCAGGCCAAGCAGCATCAGAGGAGCACAAAAGCTGACGTTTCGGGCTTAGACCCATCGTCAGAAATTCCCAAAACATCAGCTTTTCTGCTCCTAAGATGCTGCTTGGCCTGCTGTGTTCATCTAGCTCTACACTTTGTTAACTGGAGAAGATGACCGAAATAACTCCATGAAAGGCCTTATCCTGTCACCAACTCGCCCTTTATTTACACATGCAGTGTACGTGACACTGGCCCAGTTAGCTCAGAGCTGGCTCCTGGAATGAGCAGAACCTTTGACACTCCTGTTTACATCTGTCAGCCAGAGCTCCCTGATGGGACCAGGTTAACCGCTCCAATCAGGGAACTCCTATTCCGAAGTCCACCTGGCTGACCACGTTACAATCAGTACAACGACCATCAGAACAGAGGCTGTTTTTGAGTTAACCATCGAGACAAAATTCTAGTGAGAACAGACTTCCTGCTAAGGGTCAAGGCCCAAAACATCAGCTTTCCTGCTCGGCCTGCTTGTTCAGCCAGCTTCATACCGTGTTATATCAGATTTCTTGCTAAGCTGTTGGATTTGTAACGCCTTACTGGCCAAGCTGCTGGAATCAAACAACGATGCTCTTGAGATTGAATGAAGGGTCTTCCAAAGGGACTCTGGATGGCTCCCGCTGGCGTGCCAAGTGAATAAGAATGTGTCGAGTAACTGGGATGAGTTTGGGTCTGTATCTCAGAGGTTATATAGCCGCTGAGAGTGTGGTTTTCTGCAGAATCATGGTGTGGGGTTTCAGGCCATGTCGGAAATCTATATTTAACCACTACTGGTTTTAGACTTCCTTCCTTGGAGTTTAAAAATCTTGGATTTTCAGGGACTGAAACAGCTTCTAAACTGGGGAAAAAGCAACGCACTGACTGAAACCAGAAGCAGGTCAGAGTCAGCGTTTCCTCTCCACAGCAGCGTCTACACAAGCATTCTGCTCAGAGTTTTCTCCAGAGACACCGACACTGGCCCAGTGCTCCCTTCCACTCTCATTCACCTGCCTTGGGCCTCTGAAGGCCATACATAGCAGAGCCTTCCAGAACTGGAATTCAATGCTGTGATCCACATTGGAATGCCGATCATCGTGTGTGGGATATGGGAGAGGGTGTACACAGCTTAGATGAAATGGCGCACTGCACCAGTATTCCCGAACACTGCCTGATATTCTGGGGATGTGGGCTCGGATGGTGAAATTTGAATTCAGTAAAAAGTCCAGGTTAAATGGGTGGTTTAACGGAGACCACATAACCATCATAGATTGCTGCTAACATCCATCTGGGTCACACATATCCCTTCAGGGAAGGAAACAGCCATCTTTACCTGGTCCGGCCTACATGTGACTCCAGACCTACAGCAATGTGGTTGACTCTTGACTGCCCTCTGGGGCAATTAGAGATCGACAATAACTGTACACATGCGTTAGCAATGTCATATATTTATTACTTGCATTGGGGCTAGCTAGTAAGAAAATTGCTTTATCTCGCAGTAAAGAAAACCCTATAACTGACTCTTCAGTTGTTTCCGGCATAGCAGTTAATTACACATTTTTCAAAATGAGTCATAGAGTCATACAGTGTGGAAACAGACCCCCGTCTGCCTGGCTACACTTAGATATGAGAAAGATCATTTAAACTTTGCTGCAGCCAAAAAAGGAGGATAAAGTGAAAGGAACTGATGCAGCCCTCCACACCTGATTGTAACTGTATAAGTAGTTCAGTGGGAAAAGTGTATTTTCAATGGTTCAAATCATTAGCTGCCCTAAATCATGTTAGCTGATGCTGATTTTAGTCTGTTTGTTACAGTAAATGTTATAAAGCATATAAACTTTAGTCATGAAAGCGGAGTTGCAGGTACAGGATGGTGAGAGCCGAATCTGGCGTACTTGTCTTCATTGGTCAGTGTACTGAGTACAGGAGTTTGGATAGCATGTTGCAGCTGTACAGGCCATTCGTTAGGTCACTTTGAGATATTGTGTGCAATGCTGGTCGTCCCTCTTTAGGAGGGGTGTTAAACTCGAGATGGTGCAGAGAAGATTCACAAAGATGTTGCCAGGACTGGAGGGTTTGAGCTATAAGGGGAGACTGAATAGACTGGGGCTATTTTCCCTGGAACATCAGAGGCTGAGGGGTGACCTTATAAAGGTTTATAAAATCATGAGGGGCATGGATAGGATGAATAGAGGAGGCCTTTTTTCCCCAGGGTAGGGGAGTCCAAAACTAGAGGGCATCGGTTTCAGGTGAGAGGGGAAAGATTTAAAAGAGACGCAAGGGGTAACTTTTTCCACGTAGAGGATAGCGAATGTATAGAATGAGCTGCCAGAGAAAGTTGTGGACGCCGGCACAATTCCAACATGTAAAAAGCATCTGGCTGGGCTTACGAATAGGAAGGGTCGAGAGGGATAGGAGCCAAATGCTGGCAAATGGGATTAAGTTAATTTAGGATATCTGGTTGGCATGGACGATTTGGACCAAAGGATCTGTTTCTGTGTTGTCTGACTCTATGATGTGGACTGGGGTGGACAAAGTCAGAAATCACACAGCACCTGGTTACAGTCCAACAGGTTTATCTGAAAACACAAGCTTTTGGAGTGTAGCCCCTTCATGACTATCAATCAGCCCCTGCGAAATTCAGAACTTCTCTGAAAAAAAGTGATCAGTATCAACAAGGTCATCTGATCACAGGGAACAGAAGTAGGCCATTCAGCCCATTTAGCTTGCCGAGCCATTGGTTACAATCGTGGGTGGTCAGCTGCTCCTAATGCCTCTTAACCACCATATCCCCGGAATCCTGATCATAAGATGACAGCAGACGCTTATAATGGAGTAAAATTCCATGGCGGAAAAGGACAACCTTTCAATATCACACTTGTCATCATGAAGTGTTCTAATTCAAACAGAAATTCTAACTGAAATAGAAGATACTGATAGACTGACAAAATAAACAACCAAATGTCAAATAAATTGTAACACAGACAAACGGCAGGTGGTACTGATAGATGGAATAAGGAGTTTAACAATTGCTGAGAAAATGTAAGTAGGTAGGCAGGGTACAGATTTACAAAACTTAAAAGGACATGCAACTCAAGAACGGGGCTGAAACAAAAACAGAAGTTGCTGGAAAAGCTCAGCATCTGTGAAGGAGGAAACAGAGTTAATGTTTCAAGTCCAGTGACCCTTCCTCAGAACGTTCCTTGTTCCGAGGTTGTATTTGAGGGACCCCACTAAAGTCAGATTATAAGACATTGCTTGTTGGAAATATTTATCACAACACCCTCAGTGGTGGAGAAGAACTGTACTGAAAATTCTGACTCAATTTGCAATTTTGACATATAATCTACCAGTTGTGCCTATCAAATACTCCCCAACAACCACACCAAGAACACTCATTGTCTATTCAGGTATCAGTTTCTCTGCTACAATAAACAAATGCTTACTCGTGTTACCTAGCACACAACGGCAGACATTGCAACAAACAAGAGCTGCACACAAGTAGCTGGGAGTGACCAGCTAACTTCTGACGATATCTGAATGTACAAAAGTGCAAAACTTTTGAATATTTGAAGTTAGGGCATCCGTACGCACGTGCCAACTACCATATCAGGCCTTCAGAGTGCATGTTGGATCCTGGTTCGGTTTGTACTGCACCTCTAATCTAAATAACCGCACTGCTGAATGGCAGATTGCTGAGCGCCGCTTCCTGTGTAGCAATCAAATTTGCAACCAACCAAAGGAAGTTACTTTAAAAAGTGGAGCTAACTATGCAAAGAAGTAAATCTATCAGATCAAACTACAGCCTCTGCAAGTATCAAACTTCACAGGCATTTACCCCAACCTTGATAGTGTGAGAACAACTCCAGAACAAAACTTCTGTTTACACTATTTTTAAAATTCATTTGTAGCGCGTGCACCCATCCTGATGTTTATGACATTTATGGGAAGGCTAGTGGTATTATTACTGTACTACTGTACATCACCAGAGACTCGGGTGATGTTCTGGGGGCCCAGGTGCGAATCCCACCATGGCAGATGGTGGAAACTCAATTCAAAACACCAAGCCTCAAATTAGAAGGCTAATGATGACCACCAACCCGTTGCCGATTGTCGGAAAAAAAATCCATCTGGCTCACTAATGTCTTTTTGGGAAGGAAGCCGCCATCCTTACCTGGTCTGGTCTACATCTGACTCCAGACCCATAGCAATCTGGTTGACTCTGAACTGCCCTCTGGGTAATTAGGGATAGGCAACAAACATCGTCATCCCACGAATGAGTAATTTTTTAAAAATTGCCTTTTCAAAGTTACCTTCAAGCCGGCTTCATGGGCCATCTACCTGAACCGCTTATTTGTGTGGTGTAGGTACACCCTAGTGCTAAGGTGGAGAGTTCCAAGATTTCAACACAGTCACAACGAAACAGCAAGATGTCAGGATGGTGCGGGAATTGACGGCATGGACCTGGACAGAGTGACATTCCCACACACCTGCTGCCACTGGCCCTCTTTGTGAGGCATGTGTTTGAAAGTTGCTGCTGCCAAAGATTCCTTGGGCAAGTGTTGCCTTTAGTCTTGGAGATTTCACACATTGTAGCCATGGGCGTATTGGTGGCAGATGAAGTTTGAGTGTTTAACATGGAGAACGGTGTGCTCGTCAAATAGGATGCTGGCTTCAGAGCATCGAATACTGTTACAGCAATACTCAGCCAGGCAAGTGAACAGTTTGCTGGTGACACTGACTTACACTACATAAGTGGGTGTACGTTTTAGGAAGTTACTCACGCAGAATATCTGCGTTTACATGGCTTTTTAATGGATTTTCTGGTCAGCCAGCCAATAGATTATTCATAGTTGTAAATTCAGAACGATAATGCCACAGACTCTGAGGAGAGATGGTCACATTCTCCTTTTCCATGGGAGATGGTCTTTTCTTGCAATGTGAGTGCAGCTTGCTGGGATCGAATGCTATCCAGTTTTGTTACATGCAGCCCCTTGAGGCTACTTTACCCTCTTGGGGCTTGAAAATGAAGGATTCGAGACTCCCAACAGTAGGCAAATGCAAGCACATGACTGCCCACTTTCCCAGCATCCCCAGGGATATTCCATGCCACTGGCCCTCTGGTGGGCTGGCCCTGGGAGTACCCACATGGGCACGCAATCCCAGAAAGATTGATGGCGTTCATTCAGTCAAACATGGGTGAGAAAACCCTCAGCCACTTCCCAAATGATGATTCCTTACTCCACGTTGAACGGCACTTGGAAGAAGTAAGATTCCAGAATGGATTCTGGCTGCAGGATGTCAGACAGCAGCAGGAGTAATCTGGTTGCAGATTTTCAGACTGAGCTAGCCAAATTTACATCTGTCCATCACAGCATTAGGAGGAATGAGAGATAAAGTCTGGTTTCCACATTGAGATTTCCATCATGTTGCATGGTCCTACCACTGTCAGAAATGGTACAGATTCAGAACACACTTAGTATCTCAAAAGTAGCTAATGGCCAGCTCGCTAAAACTCAGCAGCAAAATTCAACCCAGTCTGTAAGCTCAAGAGTTGATTCCTCACTCTAACATTATAATCAAGCTTCAGGATTACACCTGGTTCAATAAACATGCAAGTAGCAGGCATACCCAGGAGTGAGATCCCAATCCACGAAATTACAGTGCAAGTAGCGCACTATAGACAGGGCTAAGCAGTTTCATAGCCAATTGATCAAAGCTCCTCAGTCCTGCCGCATCCAGTTATGAATGGCAGTAGGTAATTAAGTAAGTGACTGGACGAGGCAGCTCCATTGGACATCTGCAATTATGGGCCAGCCCAGCGCTCGAGTGAAAAAGACAGGTCTGAAGCATCTGTAGCTAGGAGTGCCAAGTGAGTGATCCAGCTCAGCTTTCTCCTGAGGGCCCCAACTTTGCAGGACACAGTCATCAGCCAATTTGATTCACTCAGCAAGGTGGCTGAGCAGCTGAACACACCGAGTATCACAAAGGCCCTGGCAACATCTTCGCTGCAGGAAAAGGTGACCTATTCTCGAAGAATTGGCCAGCACACTTGGCAAGTTGTCCTTTGTACAGTCACCACACCTCATCTGTTCACAAAGCCTCCGACAGCACTCGGATAACGATCAGTTCGAATGTTTGAGCAAAATGGCTGCCAGATGAATATTAGTCAGGCCTCAGGCAAGCTCACAGGTGGTTGAAGATGGTGACCAGGTCAATGCAATACACTTGCACTTCAAAAATGTTTTCGATATGGTGACCTGTAATTGGCTACTCTAAATCGGAGAGCTAATAATCGAAGGGCCAATCCTGGTTGGATGGAACAGTGCTCTCACACTCATTATCATTAGTGGTGGCAGCCACGGCTGCAGACAGATTACAAATGGAATTCCAGGAGGCTGGCAGATCAGGCCATTACTTTTTACATCAACGATTTGGAATGAGGTAATGGGGCTAGAACCCAGAAATTCATCAGTGCCGTTAGGACTTTCGAACAAGTCAGAAGCCATCAAAGAGAAAATGTTACAATCAGATGAAGACATGATGGTGGAAAAATTGGGTTAACAGTTCCCCAGATGATCTTGGATGTTATTAAACGTAGTTTGAATCAATGAATCCCTACAATGTGGAAGCAGGCCATTCTGGCCATCAAGCACACACCGACCCTCCAAAGAGATGTCCTGTGACCCTGCATTTCCCATGGTTAATCCCCACATCCCTGGACACCATGGGCAATTAATCATGGCTAATCCCCCTGGTCTACACATCTTTGGACTGTGGGAGGAAATTGAAGCCCCCAGAGGAAAGCCACGCAGGCACAGGGAGAAAGTGCAAACTCCACACAGACAGTGGCCTGCGGGTGGAATCAAACCCAGGTCCCTGGCGCTGTGAGGCAGCCGTGTTAACCACTGAGCCGTGCCACTCCTTGATGCTTACGAGCAAGGCTCATCCCAAGGATGTGCAAGACATGCTGGATTAGGCAGTAAAGCTTGCTGAGAGAGAATGAGACTTGGTTGTTACACTGAATAAATATCTAAAGGCGTGCAGGCAAAGCACAGAGGCTGCAATATTCAAGACTTGAGTGTACAATCAAACAGAGAGAAAAAAACGGCACAATCAGAGGTGCCATCTTTCAAATCAGAGGGGTCTGTTTAGCTCAGCGTCCCGCTTATGATACACTGCAATGTCAACAGAGTGGGTTCAATTTGTGCTCAAGCTGTGATTACCATGAAGGACTTTCCTCCTCAACCCCACTGAAAGTGACCTTCAAGTTAAAGCACCACCAGTTACCTCTCCCTCTCCCCCCCCCCCCTCTCTCTCTCTCTCTCTCTCTCTCTCTCTCTCTCTCTCTCTCTCTCTCTCTCTCTCTCCCCCTCCCCCCCCCCCCCCCCCCTTCCCTAATGAGGGAGTATGACTATGGTTTGGTCAGATCATAGCAAATCCACCTTTTTCAATACATGGAATTGTTCCAATACCATAGGTGGTCATCAACCCATCATGTCTCATGCAGGTTCCCAGTATGAGCAACCCAGCTCACCCCAAACCCCTTCCTAAACCCTGAAGCCTCACACAAGTATTCCTTTCAGGTAACTACCCAGTTTCCTTTTGAAAATCACAATTGAATATACTTGCTCTATAATTTCAGGCAACGCATTCCAGATTCTGACCAAACTCTGAAGAGACGTGCGGGGTGACAGGACTAAGGGTATGGGTAGTGGGTCTGAGGGAGATCTATCATGTGACCCGCTAAATGACCTCATCCTGTGAAAGTAACCATTCTATGATTCCCTGAAACTCATTTTTCATCACTTTGAGAATCACAGAGGTATTTTCATTTTTCTGTACAGCCTGAATTTCTGAGGCTTTTAAAGAAGTAGAAAATGTTCTCTGTTTGGTTACAGTGTGGTGAAATGGGGCAGACTCTCAGGTGAGCTTACTTCTACCTGTTTACATGTCCCCAAGGACCATGTTCAGCAATGACAGCTGCCAAGCTGTCTGAAAATTAGAACAATCCTAATATTTCCATGGAAACTAAAATCTGAAATTAATTTGCAGGCTGGTCCATTCTGCAGTGCATCTTGGTCTGTAAAACAGGGGCTTAGAAAATAGATGCATGTGGATAAAGCCTACAGCAAATGTGTGTAAATTGTAGACAAAAATAGAAACTGCTGGAAAAGTTCAGCAGGCCTAGCAGCATCTGTGAAGAAAATTCAGAGGAAAGGTCACTGGGCCTGAAATTTTAACTCTGATTTCTCTCCACAGATGCTGCTAGACCTGCTGAACTTTTCCAACAAGTGTGATTTTTGTCTACAATTTACAGCATCTGCAGTTCTTTTGGATTTAATTTTGTAACAATTGGACAAGGTTACAAATGAAATGCTTTTAGGCAGAAGACAGACTTTGTTGATGTAATGCATAAATCATTTAAATATTCATTATCACTAATCGTGAGACTGAAATACTAGAATATAGTTATCAACATCATGGGGGTCACCAATGACCAGAAACTGAATTGGACCAGTCACATAAATACAGTGCCAAGAGGAGCAGGTCAGAGGCTAGGAATTCCACAGCAAGTAACCCAGCTCGTGTCTCCTCAAAGCCTGTCCCCCAACTACAAGGCACAAGTCAGGAGTGTGATGGAATACTCCCCACTTGCCTGGATGGGTGCAGCCCGAATATCACTCAAGAGGCTAATTATCACTCAGGGCAAAACAACTCACTTGTTTGACAGCCCATCCGTCAGCTAGAACATCCACTCCCTCCAGCACCAGCTGTGTGCACCATCTACAAGAAGCTCTGCAGAAATTTACCAAAGATCCTCAGACAGCACCTTCCAAATTCATGGCCACTTCCATCTAGAAGGATGAGGGCAGCAGATACATGAGAAGACTGACCCCTGAAACTTCCTCTCCAAACCACTCACCATCCTGACTTGGAAACAGGTCACCGTTCCTTCACTGTTGCTGGGACCAGATCCATTCCTATCAGCACTGTGGTTATACCCACAGCCCAGAAAGTGCAGTGGTTCGGGAAGGCAGCTCCCCAGCTCCAGGGCAGTTAGGGGCAGACAATAAACGCTGACCCAGTCAGCGACACCCACATCCCATAAATAAATAGAGTAGAATTAACAATTTTCTGCTGGATTATATTGGCAAAGTGCTCAAATAGCAAAATCAAAGATGCTGCACTGTCTTTGTTTTTGAGAATGGGTTAGCCCTCATTAAGGACACAGACAACCTGTGTAATTGTGGTAACACAGTGTAGGGCTGGATGAACACAGCCGGCCAGGCAGCATCAGAGGAGCAGAAAAGCTGACGTTTCGGGCTTAGACCCTTCACTGTGTTGTCTCTGACTCCAGCATCGGCAGTTCTTACTACCTCTATGAGATTGTGGGCTCTTCACATAATGAGAGCCCCTGGAAAAACAAACAGTCACTAGGTTAATAATTGGTCTAAAGAGCCTTAGATATCCCAAAGATCTCACACAGGCGGGTGGGTCTTCTCAGGGAAGCAGAGGCTTTAAACAAATTTTGTTGAACACTTATAAGGAAATGAAAAGATGGTATTTTGTCAGTGTGGACTGGAGGTTTGGCTGACAGGCTCGAGGGGGAATGGGAACAGGGCAGAGAAGCGCACAGCAAGGTTCAATGTCACAAGGCAATTTTTCTTCCAGACAGCAGCACTGATCCGTGGAACACTGACTGATTCACTGCCAGCATGTAAATAAGAGCTGGATGAAATCGCTTCAAAAACTCAGCCAGTCTGGCAACTCCGGTGTCATCTTGCATGTAAAATGCAGTTCCATCAAATAGCCATGGATAATCTCATGGGTAATTTAATAATAGATTGCTGCTGTCACATCAGGTGTGTAGTCACGAATGTGAACACCGATGGCCTTTATCGAGCAAAACAATCTACATAAGTTTACAGTTGTATGATCCTTCACATTGTCTTTTGTGTTCTTTTTCGTGATTACAAGTTCTACCTAAAATATTGAGCTCCTCATGGAAGTCTTGGCTAGGTGTTATTAATTTTGCCCAGATCAGTGCCTTGAAGTGCTCAGTCTGAATGGAATTATCTAAACGTGTGCGTGCTTTCTAACTGAATGAGATAAGTGCGGTGGCTCAGTGGTTAGCTCTGATGCCTCACGGCACAGGATTCAATGCCAGCCTCGGGCGACTGTCTGTGTGGAGTTTGCATGCTCTCCCCGTGTCTGCGTGGGTTTCCACCAGGTGCAACAGGACTCCAACCATGCTGACTGGAAAAACGCCAAGTATTCCTGTGGTAAAACGTTACCGTACACATACAAGCATTTAACCGAGAAAAGTGAATATCTAAACCAGGAGGATGATCTAAGGAGTTCACACCATGGGCATGTGAACATTGAGAAAAGAAACTAAAGCTCACTCCACAAAATCAACTAACGGATAAGAGTTGGCAATTACACTGTGCCAGTCAACACACACAATCTCCCTTTTTCTACCTGCCAACAAAACTAATTTGAGAATTAGTTGAGCAACACAAGACAACTAAAGTGAAAAAAAATCTGTCAATGATGTACATCAGAATTTAAGAGAGAAAGGAATTCCTCTCTCACTGCCCTTTCATCCTAATCTTATACTTAGTTTAATGGTTTAATCACTCACTCACAGGAATATTATAAAAGACATGTTCTTACAATGAAGGCCCCTGAGATTGATGGACCCTTCACAAATAATATTATTAAAAACAATTTGGATTAAAAGATCAGTTTTCTATTTCTCCATCTGAATCACAGAATCCCCGTTTGGCTCAACGAGTCTACACTGACCTTCCAAAGAGTATCCCACCCAGACCCAACACTAACCCTGTAACCCTGCATTTCCCAATGCTAATCCATCCAACATGCACATCTTTGGACTGTGGGAGGAAACCTGAGCACCTGGTGGAAACCCACGCAGACACGTGGAGAACATGCAAACTCCACACAGACAGTTACCCGAGGCTGGCATTGAACCCTGCACCGTGAGGCCGCAGAGCTAACCACTGAACCACCGCACTTATCACATTCAGTTAGAAAGCACGCACACGTTTAGATAATTCCATTCAGATTGAGCACTTTGAGGCACTGATCTGGGCAAAATTAACCACACCTAGTCAAGACTTCCAAGAGGAGATCAATATTTTAAGTAGAACTTGTAATCACGAAAAAGAACACAAAAGACAATGTAAAGGATCATACAACTATAAATAATGTAATTCTTGAACAGTGTTGTTTTATTCACCAACAATCAACAAGGAGCAAGAATAGGCCATTCAGCCCCTCAAGCCTGCTTTTCCTTTCACTGATATCATGGCTGATCTGATTTTAAACACTAACTCCACAGTACATTCCTGTGTATCCCCCATAATCTTTCACCCTGTCTGTCATCAGGAATCTCTTGACCTCTGCCCGAAACATATTTAAAGATTCTGCAACTGCTGCCGTTTGAGGAAGGGAATTCCAAACACTCTAAAACAAAAAAAAATGTACAAACTGTGGACACTGGAAGACAAACAAAACAATAAAATCCCAGCAGATCTGGCAGTGTTTGTGGTAAGAAAGCATGTTTAAATGTTGAGTCCACTAACTCTTCTTCAGAAATCAGAATGCTGAAGGAGAATCACTGGTCCTTATACGTTAACTCTGCTTTCTCTCCAAAGATGCTGCCTGACCAGCTGAGTTTCTCCGGAAATTCCCACTTTTGCTTCCAAAGACTCTTAACCCTCCGAGAAAAGAAAAATCCTCATCTTTGTTCTTAATAATAATGGGGTGCCCATTGAAAGCAATCACTTAGTTCTAGATTCTGCCACAAAAGGCAACACGCTTTTCCATATCCACCTGGTCATGTCTCCTCAGGATCTTATATGTTTCAATTAAGTCACCTCTGACCCTTCTAAACTCCAGAGGATATAGGCCCAGCCTGTCTAGCCTTGCCTAATACGGCAACCGGTTGATTCTAGGTATTAATCTAGTAAACCTTCTCTGAACTGCTTCCAATGCATTCATGTTTGTCTGCAAGTTCAGCAACTAGTACCGTACGCCGCACTCTAGGTATAATCCCAGCACTGCCCTGTTTAATTCAAGCATAGCCTCCCTACTTTGGTATTCAATTCCCCTCACAATAAAACACAACATTTTATTAGCTTTCTGATTGCTTGCTGTACCTGCAGACTAGCCTTCTACAGTTCATGCGCTGCGATATCCAGATCATTCTGCAGCCTCTCACCATTAAGATAATACGCTTGTTTTTATTCTTTCTGCCAAAAAGGACCGTTTCACACTTCCCCTATTGTACTCCTTTTGCCAGATCTTCGCTCATTCGCATATCTCAATTTGTAGGCTCATTGTTGCCACCTCACCAATCACTTTCCTGCCTACCTGTGCGCCATCTGTAAGCTTAGCTCCTGTACCACCAGTCCTTTCATCCAACTCATTAATATAAATTGCAATGAGTTGAGGCCCGAGCACCGAGCCCTGTGGCATACGGCATAAGACCTAAGACAATCTGCCAGCCTGAAAATGACCCATTTATTCTGACTCGCTGGATTCTGTCAGCCAGCCAATATTCTATCCATGCCAATATTACACATCAACACTGTGTGCTTTGAGCTTCTGCAATAAGCTTTGATCTAGGTCCCTATCAAATGATTTCTGGAAATCTAAGTGTCCTACTTCAACTGGTTCTCCTTTATCTACAACACAAGCTACCTCTTCAAAGAAATCCAATAAATTAGTTTGGGAGGTGAACAGAGATTTAGAAGCAGTGCATGGGCAATAAGTCTAAATAAGGAGTAAGAATCAGTGCAGGCTTAGTGGGCCGAATGGCCTGTTCCCGTGCTGTATTGTTAAATACAATTTCCCTTTAAAAGAAAAAGTTGGCTCTGCTTGATTATTTTGAAATTATCCAAGTGCCCTGCTAGAATATCTTCAATCATAGCTTATAATGTTTGTCTTTTGACTTTATTCTAGAGATAGGAAATGTCAGTTGGAGAAAAACAATGTTCGAAAGCAATGAGAGAAAGTTGTAGCAATCCCGTGACCTGATTGTCACAACAAGAGCAATAACTTGACATTGGAAAGCTGATTTTAAAGTTCATTTATAATAGGGAAAATTTCTTTCAGAAATTTGCCAAAACGCATCACATTGTGCAGGCCAGAGTATGCACACGGGCAAGATCTCGAATGAGATGAATAAAAACAGTTTAAGAAACCTCCACGTGACTGCAATGTGAGCCACACAGCTCAGCAAGACTACAGAGCAGTTTGTGCACTACAGCTACGGCAAGGAAAATTTCGTTAAAGTTTGGAGTTTCTGATTCGGACTCTAGAATCATACCGTACAGAAGAGGCTTGTTGGCCCATAAAGTCTATACCACCAAGAATTCACTATCTACATGAATCCCACTTTCCAGCACTATGCCCAGATCCTTGAATGTTATGACCCTTCAAGTGCTCATCTAAATAATTATCAACGGTTGTGAGATTTCCATGTATCAACTACGCTCCAAGACAGCGCATTCCAGATTCTTACTACCCTCCGGGGGTTTCCTCAAATTCTCTCTGAACCTCCGCCTTTTCGCTTTAAAATCACGCCTCCTCGGTATTGTCCCGTCAACCAAATGGAACAGATGCTTTCTATTCATACTGTCCTCATAATCTTATACACCTCTAGCAGGATCCTCCCTCAACCTTCACTGCTCCAAAGAAAATGACCCAAGCTTATCCAGCCTCTCTTTGTTGCTGAAATACTCCATCCCAGGCAACAGCTGTCAGGTTGTAACAGCAACAGAATTCACTGATGACCACTTTTCTACACACAGAATACACTGGACATTTTCAGTTTAACTGAACTTTCCGAATATATAGTGGGTCTTGCATTGTGGCCTTACCTTCCGAAGTATTTCATTCCCCTGTCGATTATTCATGTTGTGTTTGGCAATTTCACGCTTGTACTCATACTCATACAAGCGGTCAGTAACATTTAGCAGCAGGATCCCAGGGTTAGAGGTCACATCCTCACATCTGTGCACAATGCTGCTTTCAGGGTCAGGAGACGGAATGGTATAACGGAGGATCAGTCCCATTATTAGGCCTAAACAGAATCAAACAGAAAACTTGTCGTCAACTTTTCATAATCTTTCGTCCTCACTGAACTCTCGAATTACCGCGAGAAATGTACGCAGTTAATATATTTGCGCATTAGCATGTTCTGGGATATAAAAAAAGGGGGTGGGGGAAGGCAGTGACATCATGGTATCATCACTGGGCTAGTCATTCAGAACCCCAGGGGACTCGGATTCAAATCCCACTCTGGCAGATGGTGCCTCAGGGAGGAAATGGCCTAGTGGTATTCTCACTGGACTGTTAACATAGGGATCCAGGTTTGAATCCCACCATGGCAGATGGCGGAATTTGAATTCCATGAAAAACTGGAATTAAGTGTCTGAAGAGGGCCAGGCATCGACTGTCGGGAAAAACCTATCTGATTCACTGATGCCCTTTAGGGAAGGAAACTGCCATCCTTACCTTCATCTGACTCCAGGCCCACGGCAATGTGGTAGACCCTTAATTTATTCATTTCTGAAGAAGGGTCTAGGCCCGAAATGTCAGCTTTCCTGCTCTTCTGATGCTGCTTGGCCTGCTGTGTTCATCCAGCCCTACACCTTGTTACCTTAGACCCTTAACTGCCCTCTAGATAACTAGGGATGGGTAAAAAAAATGGCAGTCCAGCCAATGATGCCCTCATCCTGTGAATAGTTAAATAAAAATTTGATTCCAATACCAAAGAGCTGACTTCAGGGGAAATATGTAACAATTGTCAAAAAAACCCTACCTGGTTCACTAATGCCCTTTACAAAGGAAATTTACCATCTTTACCTGGTCTGGCCTACAATGTGACTCCAAACCCACATGAATGTGGTTGTCTCTTAACTGGCCTCTGGGCAATTAGGGATGGACAATAACTGTCGTTCTAGCCAGTAACACCCACATCTCATGAACAAATTGAAAACAAACACAAACGAGAGTCACCAACACTCACTCTCAAATGCCTCACCAACAAGGCTCTATTGTGGGTTTGTGGATAAAGAACTCTACAGGACATTTCATATGTTACAGCTTGGCTAAGTTAATGATGTGGAGGTGCCGGTGTTGGGCTGGGGTGGACAAAGTCACATGACACCAGGTTATAGTCCCACAGGTTTATTTGAAATCACAGCACTACTCTGAGGAACGGATTACACCTGACAAAGGGGCAGTGCTATAAAAGTTTGTGATTTCAAATAACTCTGTAGGACTACAACCTGGTGTCGTTTAACTTCTGATTTGGTTAAACTAATGACACAGATGCTTTCTCAGCATTTAAATGCATGAATAAAGTCATCACGGAAGTCCAGAAGTCCACAAGCTACTTGGTCACTTGTGGTCAGTGTGTTCTTCCTACTGTTTGTTAGAGATTTTGACACAAACATAGCTGAGCAATTTACACACCGGTACAAAGCGCAAAGAGCAATCTGCTGGGTGAATTTCCCGTGTAATAGTTCAAATACTTCCCAACAATTAATTCCAAAGCAACGGGGAAGAAGAGTGGGAATGAATCACCTTGGAGATGGGGAAAACCAAAAGAAGTGAGAGAACAGGATTAAAAATAGCGCAATGATTTCATTAATGTGGAGAACAATAAGCTACACTTTCTTTATTGTACTCTGCGAGGGCTGTAGGACTGGCTTTTATCTAAACTGGTGGCATAAACCAGGAAGTATCAGCATTAAATACAGCAGCAATTTTTTAGTTCCAATGAGAGCAATGGAGGTGAACATCAGACACCGTGTATCAGACAATCCATTATCACCTATTTTACTTCCCCAGTTGAGGAAGACTTTCATCCCAAGTGTTCAATGTATTTTTACATTGCTATTATGAATTCTATTCTATCTAGCTCTTTTATCAAGAGAACTTAGAACGAGCCAAGATACAAAAGAATGATTATACTTTTACACGTGGCTCATATTTCTGACATGCCCAGACCTTACCACGCAGAGTAATTGACAGTGTAATTGAGGTTCCAGAGCAACAAGGATTCAGAAAATGTCTCAACTGTGCCCAGTTGTAGGCACGTTTTACAGCCTGTATCGAGGTACCTGTGAACCCAACAAGGCTCTCAAAGTGGTAATTGGTAAACTTTTTACTGTAGTTATGCGAGTGCACGACAATAAACCAAATTCAATTCAATTCACAATGTGAATGCCTGGAAACCGCAGCGAAAGTGAGTTAGGTTCAACTCTAGGGATGAGAAACTTCAGTGATAAGGATAGATTGAACAGACTGGGACCGGTCTCCTTGGACAGAAGGCAGCTGAGGGGAGATTTGCTGGAGATTTTAAAAGTCATGATAGGCTGAATAGAGCAGATAGGCTGATGTTGCTCCATCTCATAAAAGAAAAAAGAACAAGTGAGCATAGATTTACAGTGATGAAGCAAGAGTGATGTAAGAAATTTTTTCTTCATACAGCGAGTGGTTAGGCTATGGAATACACTGCCTGGAAATGTGGAGGGAAATTGGCTGGTTATTTGAATAGAAATGATGAGGAGGGACATGGGGAAAAGGCAGGAGATCACCCAGTGCCAAAGAACCAGTGCACATGTGATGGGCTGAATGGTCTCTGTCTGCTTTGCAACAATTCTGTGACTCAAGAAAGGTTCAAGATTTAAAACTTCCAGACTTGAAGCACTTCTCCCATGTCCCTACCCCCACGTCCACACACCAGACCTTGTTGTCACACAGTCTGCTATTACCCACAACCTATGGACAGCCACTAATAGACCCCTTCAGCAGCTATTCATTCTGCCAGGCTGATGGCTATCCACTCCTTTGTGCTTCTCTCTCTTTGGGCTCTATCCCCACCTATCATTCACTCCCTAACTCTTTCCCCGTCCCTGTCTTCTGCACAAATAAAAACCCACCTGTTCCTTGCTACCATCTGCTCTGAGGAAGGGTCACTGCACCCGAAAGCATTAACTCGGATTTCTCTCCACCTGATGCTGCCAAACCACTGAGCTATTTGCAGCAATTTTGGTTTTTGTTCAAGAAAGATCAGCTTGGCATGTGAAAGAAACTTGCAGGACAAGTAAGAAATTCTGAGACAGCAGGAATTAGTAAGTAATTCTTGTTGTTTGATTCAAAAGGGTTAGCACGAAAGCTAAAACTATTACAATGTGAAAGGGTGTTCCAAGCCCTGACAGCTCATTATGGGAGACAGTAGGAACTGCAGATGCTGGAAAATCTGAGATAACAAGGTGTACAGCTGGATGGACACAGCAGGCCAAGCAGCACCATAGGAGCAGGAAAGCTGATGTTTTGGGCCAAGACCCTTCTTCAGAAGAACCACTGTCCTTAAATGGCCTTTTCCATAGAAGTTATAACAATGAGGAGGTGCAGGTGTTGGACTGGGACGGACAAAGTCAGAAATCACATGGCAGAAGGTTATAGTCCAACAGGTTTATAAATCACAGAAGGTAAGTCTACAGGTGCAGCCAGTAATCAGGAAGGCTATCTCATTGTGATCAGAGATAATGGGAATTGCAGATGCTGGAGAATCCAAGATAACAAAGTGTGGGGCTGGATGAACACAGCAGGCCAAGCAGCATCTCAGGAGCACAAAAGCCTAGGCCCGAAACGTCAGCTTTTGTGCTAAGATTTTGCTTGGCCGGCTGTGTTCATCCAGCCCCACACTTTGTTATCTAGGCGAGTAGAATGTTATGTTTTATTGTGAGGGGCATTTTTTTTCTTTTATTCATTCGTGGGATGAGGGCATTGCTGACCAGGCAGCATTTATCGCCCATCTCTAATTGCCCAGGGGGCAGTTAAGAGTCAACCACATTGCATGGGGGTCTGGAGTCACATGTAGGTCAGACCAGGTAAGGATGGCAGTTTCCTTCCCTGAAGGGCATTAGTGAAACAGACAGGTTTTTACAACAATCAGCAATGGATTCATGGTCATCATTAGACTATTAATTCCAGATATTTATTGAATTCAAATTCCACCATCTGCCGTGGTGGGATTCAAACCCAAGTCCCCAGAACATTATCTGGGGCTCTGGATTAACAGTGCAGCAATAATGCCACTAGGCCATCGCCTTCCCATCCCCTGATGAAATTGCAGTGCTCCAAAAGCATATGATTTCAAATAAACCTGTTAAAGCATAACCTGGTACCGTGTTACTTCTGAATAAATATTTTAGGAGAAATGAGTAGATCGACTATTACCATTATCCACTTAACATCCTAAGCTTGCTGCAGCTGAAAGCCCAGATGTTTCAATGTGGGCAGCAGAGAAAGGAGCCAATTGGCACCATTGCTAAACGGCTTTAGGTCAGGGCCTTCGTTAATAAATTAAAGTTTGCTGCAGTAACAACAGGGAAACTGTCACCATTAACATTCATTTCTCCAATCAGATGGGCAAGATAACCAAGAAACTTGGGAGTTGTTGGTCAGTAGATCTAGTGCTAAACATCCCCAATGGTCCTGGAAATGCTAGTTCTGTGTTAAAAGGACTACTAATTTTTTTCATGATAATACAATAAATTCATGTTTCTTAAAATGCTTCTCCTTCATTTCAGCTTCTTTAGCAATTATTAACTTCACTGCATTTATTTAACAAACTGAACATTGACAAAGCAAAACACACAAACTACTTTTAAATTTCCCACTTTGCTGTACATGAATAATTTGACTTGATTAACAACATCATTGCTGCCACATGGCAAAACATCAACTTGACGGTACATCAGTGGTAAGCTGCAAAAGAAAAAGGGGTTAAAACGGTATCAGAGATAATGGGAACTGCAGATGCTGGAGATTCCAAGATAACAAAGTGTGAAGCTGGATGAACACAGCAGGCCAAGCAGCATCTCAGGAGCACAAAAGCTGATGTTTCGGGCCTAGACCCTTCATCAGAGAGGGGGATGGGGAGAGGGTTCTGGAATAAATAGGGAGAGAGGGGGAGGCGGACCGAAAATGGAGAGAAAAGAAGATAGGTGGAGAGGAGAGTATAGGTGGGGAGGTAGGGAGGGGATAGGTCAGTCCAGGGAAGACTGACAGGTCAAGGAGGTGGGATTAGGTTAGTAGTTAGGAGATGGAGGTGCGGCTTGGGGTGGGAGGAACGGATGGGTGGGAGGAAGAACAGGTTAGGAGGCAGAGACAGGCTGGACTGGTTTTGGGAATGCAGTGGGGGGAGGGGACGAACTGGGCAGGTTTTGGGATGCAGTGGGGGAAGGGGAGATTTTGAAGCTTGTGAAGTCCACATTGATGCCATTGGGCTGCAGGGTTCCCAAGTGGAATATGAGTTGCTGTTCCTGCAACCTTTGGGTGGCATCATTGTGGCACTGCAGGAGGCCATGATGGACATGTCGTCTGAGGAATGGGAGAGGGAGTGGAAATGGTTCACGACTGGGAGGTGCAGTTGTTTGTTGCAAACCAAGTGGAGGTGTTCTGCAAAGCAGTCCCCAAGCCTCCAACATAATAAAGTGTGAAGCTGGATGAACACAGCAGGCCAAGCAGCATCTCAGGAGCACAAAAGCTGATGTTTCGGGCCTAGACCCCCCCAAGCCTCCGCTTGGTTTCCCCAATGTAGAGGAAGCCACACCGGGTACAATGGATACAGTATACCACATTGGCAGATGTGCAGGTAAACATCTGCTTAGTAGGAAGGTTATCTTGGGGCCTGGGATGGGGCTGAGGGAGGAGGTGTGGGGACAAATGTAGCACTTCCTGCGGTTGCAGGGGAAGGTGCCGGCTGTGGTGGGGTTGAAGGGCAGTGTGGAGCAGACAAGGGAGTCGTGGAGAGAGTGGTCTCTCCAGAAGGCAGACAAGGGTGGGGATGGAAAAATGTCTTGCGTGGTGGGGTCGGATTGTAGATGGCGGAAGTGTCAGAAGATGACGCGTTGTATCCGGAGGCTGGTGGGGTGGTACGTGAGGACGAGGAGGATCCTCTGGGGGCAGTTGTGGCGGGGGCGGGGTGTGAGGGATGTGTTGCGGGAAATACGGGAGACGTGGTCAAGGGCGTTCTCGACCACTGCGGGGGGAAAGTTGCGGTCCTTGAAGAACGTGGACATCTGGGATGTGCAGGAGTGGAATGCCTCATCCCAGGAGCAGATGCGGTGGAGGCGGAGGAATTGGGAATAGGGGATGGAATTTTTGCAGGAGGGTGGGTGGGAGGAGGTGTATTCTAGGTAGCCGTGGGAGTCAGTGGGCTTGAAATGGACATCAGTTTCTAGCTGGTTACCTGAGATGGAGACTGAGAGGTCCAGGAAGGTGAGGGATGTGTTGGAGATGTCCCAGGTGAACTTGAGGTTGGGGTGGAAGGTGTTGGTAAAGTGGATGAACTGTTCGAGCTCCTCTGGGGAGCAAGAGGCGGCGCCGATACAGTCATCAATGTAACGGAGGAAGAGGTGGGGTTTGGGGCCTGTGTAGGTGCGGAAGAGGGACTGTTCCACGTAATCTACAAAGAGGCAGGCATAGCTTGGGCCCATGCCGGTACCCATGGCCACCCCCTTTGTCTGTAGGAAGTGGGAGGAATTGAAAGAGAGGTTGTTGAGGGTGAGGACGAGTTCGGCTAGGCGGATGAGGGTGTCGGTGGAGGGGGATCGGTCGGGCCTGCGGGACAGGAAGAAGCGGAGGGACTTGAGGCCATCTGCATGAGGAATACAGGTGTATAGGGACTGGACATCCATGGTGAAAATGAGGTGTTGGGGGGGAGGGGGGGCAGGGAATTGGAAGTCCTGGAGGAGGTGAAGGGAGTAAGTGGTGCCACAGACGTAGGCAGGGAGTTCCTGGACCAAAGGGGAGAAAATGGAGTCCAGATCCAGAGCAGCATCCTGAGATGCTTGTTAGCCTGCTGTGTTCATCCAGCTCCACACTTTGTTATCAGAAAAAGTGGCACTTCTGCCAGACAGATAGTTAGATTTTTATGCATATCTTTCAAGGACAGTGAGGAACACCCTTGCTCGGTGAACCACTGCTTAATCCAGGCAAATAGATTATGAAGCATATAAACTTCCACCTGATCCTCTCCATAAAGTTCTCTGCACATTGTGTCTGTGACGTTTTCCTTTGTACTGCCTGTGGTCAGTACGCTGGCATGTCAAAGGTCTGAGTTCTTTTACTCTAAGTACGGTGATAAAATAAATCCAACAGCAAGTTTCTGGTGAGGATTAAAGTAAAATGAAATTATCATAACCTGTCCCTTTTATTATTAAAATATAATAAGTTATTACACACAGAAAGGGTAGAAACAAAAGAGGTCAAAGCAATATTTACTTAAAATCAGAGTGTCTTTAGTGGAAGGCCTGTAGTTTCTTGGATGATGGTGAGGCTTTAACAGGAGGAAACATTTTAACATCTGGTGAAGCAAAGGAAGTTTACTCACTTGCGAATACCATATGATGTAGGAGCAGAAGGATGTCATTGAACTGAGAATGTTTATTCCACCATTCAAAGAGATCATTGTAAATCTGACAATCCTCAGCTCCACTATCTTGCTTTTCGCTTATTGATTAAAGATCAGTCTCAGCCTCCAATATACAAGTCAACCTCGACAGCCCTCTGCGATAACAAATTCCCCAGATTCACTCCCATCAGAAGAAAGTCCTCCTTATCTCCATGTGAAATGGTCTACTCCTTACACTGAGATTACAGCCTCTGCTCCTCCACCCTTCAACATGGGCAAGCTGGCAAAGTTTATTCAGAGATAGTAGGAATGGCTGATGCTGGAGAACCAGAGATGGTTCAAGGTGTAGAGCTGGACCAACACAGCAGGCCAAGCAGCAGAGGAGCAGGAAAGCTGATGTTTCGGACATGGACACCTCTTCAGAAAGGGTCCAGACCCGAAAAGTCAGCCTTCCTGTTCCTCTGATGCTGCTTGGCCTGCTGTGTTCATCCAGCTCCACACCGTGTTACCTCTGGTGATGTTTATTGTCTAGCTTCCAAGTTGGCTTTCAATAGAGTTCAAAGTTGCAACACAATTGGAAGCAGTCCTTCTGCAACTGTCATGCTATTGTTATCAGCTGACTAACCTCATAGAAAGTTCATCGATAATAGAATCCCTAAAGTCCGGAAGCAGGCCATTTGACCCCTTCAGTCCATACTGACACTCTGAACAGCATCACCCTCAACCCTACCCCTGTAACCTTGTGTTAGTCGGCACAGTCGCCCGAGGGTGGGATCGAACCCAGGTCCCCGGCACTGTGAGGCAGCAGTGTTAACCAGGCTGCTCTCAGCCAGTTTGATGGCTGTTGGTGGCATTCCCTTTGTTCTGTAAGCAGCTTCCACCAACAGCCATCAAAATGGCAGAGAGCAGCACGGTGGCTCAGTGGTTAACCTTTACTCTGTAAGCAGCTTCTGCTGATTTTAACAGCCGATATCCACAATGATTCTTTGTGTGACTTTCACAATGACAAAGTCCTTTTCCCAAACAAAGTGCAAAGGGTCTGTTTACCAAACCACCCTGCATTGTCAGTCGACACATCGAGATTCATTAAGTCTAGTCTGGAGGAGGAGAGCAACATGATACAGAACGTCATTGGATCTCTCTATATTGGTGTTTCACGCATCCAATTTCAACACATTTTTTGTGGGGAATCAGAGAGACTTCCTTAAAAGGGATTTGTGAATTTCATGGGTAGCGATGAATGTTTGCATGTAATGTGGGAGTTGCTCTGAAATGTTAAAGGGTGAATATTTGTTCTGCTGACACATAAGAAATTAGGTGCTAAGCTGCACCATGGGCGCCTCTGTCTCACAGACAAACTGTGGTAATCTAATTATACTCTGCTCTCTGTAAATGTTGAACTAAAGCTAAAAAGATACTGAACTATCTAGAGCAGCGATCGAGAAGTGAGGAACTGTCTAGTTGTACACATTGTTTTTGGGCAGCTGACCTTTGCTTCTAAGTTGGTTGATTAGGTCATGTACTGCCGCTGTTGCTAGGCGTAAGACTATGGGGAAGTTAAAAGTTGTATCTTACATACATGACTGACTGTGATGTAAAATCCTATATAAAGGGAGGACGGTTCTCTTATTGGGGAGCATCGCTTGACATGGCTCCACAAGCCCTGTGAAGATTGTTAAGTGATCCTCCAAAAGCTTGTACTTGTTTAAATAAACTGTGGATATTTACAGAAGTCGGTGTATTGCATTTGTATTAAGTGTGTAGGAGTCTCCTAAAAGGGAACGCCACAGCTCAAGACAGGGAACTGTGTGGAGCACCAAATGGCAAATATCACATGATTTGCAGCAGATGTTTGAATAGGCTGTGTCCAAGTTTTCAAAAGTATGACATTACTTTCCATCTACAGACTCATCATAGGCAGGTTTCCTCCTACTCCCTCACATTACACAATCACTTCATCTTTAAACATCCTGCATTTCACAAAGCAGCGCGCCATCCAGGTGCACTTCCCTTTCACTCCTGGACCCAGGGGTGGCACGGTGACCCAGGGGTTAGTGCTGCTGCCTCACAGCTCCAGGGACTTGGGTTCCGTTCCTCCCTCGGTCAACTGTCCGTGTGGAGTTTTGCACATTCTCCCTGTGTCTGTGTGAGTTTCCTCCCACAGCCCAAAGATGCACAGGTTGGGGTGGATTGGCCATGGGAAAGGCAGAGTTATAATGTAGGGGGTTGGAGCTGGGGTTGGGTCTGGGTGGGCTGCTGTTTGGAGGGTCAGTGTGAACTCAGTGGGTTGAATGGCCTGCTTCCATACAGTATGGACTCTATGATACTCCAAGCTGGGAGGCCATCCCTCAAAAGAAAGAGCTGTGCTGCAAACAGGTAGGACTTGGTTAGGACATCAATCACAGAATTATTATGGGCCAGGAGATCATTTGGCCCATCATGCATGCACTGACTCTTCTAAGAACATCATTACCCAGTGCCTACCTCCTGCCTTTTCCCCATCTCCCTGCACACCATTCATATCGAAAATAATTATTGCCTCAATTGAATCTGCCTCCACCACATTTCCAGGTAGTGAATTCCAGGCTGTAACTAGTCACAAGGTGAAAGAGTTTCTTCCCATTGCACCAGTCCTTCTTTTGCAAATCACATCAAATATTTGCCTTCTTGTTCTTCTTCCACTTTAAGGGGAGCACTTTCTTGTATCGATTCTGTCCAGCCCACTCATGGTTTTCAAAGTCTCTGTCAAACCATCTCTCAGCCTTCTTCTCTCCAGGGAGAACAATCCCAACTTCTTCAGTCTAACCTCATTATTGAAGTGTCTTATTTCTGGATCTATACTCAGAAATCACTATTACACTCTCTCCAAGGCACTTGTGTCTTTCCTCCGATGTGGTGTCCACAACAATATGCAATATTCCAGCTGGGGTCTAACAAGTGTCTCATACGAGGTCAGCATCACCTCCTTTGCTCTTGGACTCTATGCTCCTAACAATAAAGCTGAGGACACTGTATGCTTTATTTACTGCTCTCTCTACCTGTCCTGCCACTTTCAACGATGTACGCACATACACACCCAGGTCCCTCTGCTCCTGTCCCCACCTTTTGAATTGTGCTCCTTATTTGATGTTGTCTTACAAAGTTCTTCTGAACAAAAAGTGTAGCCCCAAAACTTAACACACATTTTCTGCCACCTCTCTGGCTATTTGACCAACCGGTCTATGTCTTTTCAGAGCTCCACACTGTTCGCTTCACCATTTACAATTCTTCTAAGCTTGGTGTCATCTGCAAATTTTGAGACTGTCCCCTGCACGCTAAAATCCAGATCATGAATCCGTGTTAGGAAAAGCAAGGGGCCCAATGCTGGCCACTGAGGAACTCCATAATAAACCTTCTTCCTGCCTGAAAAGCATCCCATGACAATTACTCGGTTTCCTTTCACTCAGCTGAATTATATCCATGTTGCTTCTGCCTCTTTTACACGATAATCTCTAACTCTAATCTCTAATCTCATAAGTCTATTGTGTGCAATTGCATCAAACACGTTCTGGAAATCCAAGTGAAATGGGCTGGTTCAGTGGCTCTGTTTTTTTCAGGTGAATTCCTGTGTCAAGCAGGGACTGGTCTCCCCTGGCAATGTCAGTCCAAAAGGCAGGGAGTGGTGTCAGTGAGCAGTTCATTAAGGAGCAGCGGCATCTGGGTAGATCCCACGCTGCAAAATACCTGAACTCGCTGATTCCCTACTCCATGCATCCAAGATCTCAGTCCCTTTCCTAGCTACTCCTGTGCTGGAGTTCAAAATCAGAAGTCACACACCACCAGATCATAGTTAAACAGATTTATTTAAAATCACAAGCTTTCAGAACTTTCAGATGATAAGGGGGCAGTGCTCTGAAAGCTTACGATTTCAAGCAAACCTGTTGGACTATAACCTGGTGTCGTGTGACTTCTGACCTCGTCCACCCCAGTCCAACACCGACACCTGAGGTTCAAAGCCGCAGGATCCATTCTGAAGAAGGGTCACGGACCCACAACTTCAACTCTGATTTCTCTGCACAAACGCTGCCAGATCTACTGAGATTTTTCAGCAATTTCTGCTTTTGTTTCTGATTTCTAGCATCCGCAGTTCTTGGGTGTTTGTTTTCAAAGCCACAGAACTGTCAGACTACAGAAAAGCAAAGGCCTCGAAGAAATCCTCAAAGAACAAGGAGATTTAAAGTCAAATTGTGATGACTGTGTATCACTGCAACAGCTGGATAGCACTGTACCAGGGAGTTCACAGCCCCATCTCTGGTGTATCAGAGATAGTAGGAACTGCTGATGCTGGAGAATCTGAGATGACAAGGTGTAGAGCTGGATGAACACAGCAAGCCACGCAGCATCAGAGGAGCAGGAAAGCTGATGTTTCAGGTTGGACCCTTCTCCAGACCTTAAATGTCAGCTCTCCTGCTCTACCGATGCTGCCCGGCCTGCTGCGTTCATCCAGCTCTACACCTTAATATACAACTTCAGTTGTTTTTTAAAAAAACAAATCATCCTCCAATATTTCTGCCACCTACATTCAGACCCCACCACCAAAAAAATACTTCAATCCCCACCCCTGTCTACTTTCCACAGGGGCTGCTCTTTTTGCAACTTGTCACCTCCACATTCGTAACCTATCCCTCCACCACACCTGGTACATTTCCCTGACCCACACCTCCCGTCTCACCTCCTTCCAGATCCAGCAGAGATTCACCTGCACCTCATCTAACTTCATCTACTGCTCCCGATGAGGTTCCCTCTGTATTGGGGACTGGTTTGTGGAGCATCTGTGCTCTACACACGCCAACCATCCGAAACTTTCATTTGCCATCCATTTAACTCCCCCTCTTACTCACCTGGTGACATGTCCATCCTTGGCCTCCTTCAATGGCAGACTGAGGCCACATGTAAACTGGAGGAACAACACCTGATATTTCACCTTGGGAGCTTACAGCCCAATGGCCTGAATGTTGACTTCAGCAGCTTCAAAATCTCTCCTCCCCCAACCTGTCCACCTTCCTACACACCTATCCTCTCCACCCTTTTCACTACCTAGCCACAATAACACCCTTCCTTGCATCCAATCTCCCATCTCATCTACCCCTTCACCAGCCTTAACCCCCTCCCCTCTATTTATTCTTGGGCTCCACCCCCCACCCCCCAGTTCCCTAGTCTTGAAGAAGGGTTTTGGTCCAAAACATGGACTTTCCTGATCTTTGGATGCTATTGGACCTGCTGTGCTTTTGCAGCCTCACGTTTAAAGATTTCAATCCATTCAGACCTGCTTTATGAGAAAAAAAGAACAGAATATTAGAGAAACTCAGCAAGCCTGACACCACTTGTGGAGACAGAGGAACACTTCCGAGGAACAATCGTACTGGGCTCCAAACATTAACTGTTTCTCTCTGCACAGATGGTGCCTGACCTGTTGAGTTTCTCTGCGCTGGTTTCAGGTTTCCAGCATCCAGCGTGATTTCCCTCATTCCAAGCTCTGAAGACAGGCTTGCTACAATCAGGCAGGACCGTGGTTGCCACGTCTCTTGGTGCATTTGGGTGTTTTGAGTTAGCTATTCCCGGAAGGTTAAGTGGGAAAGCCTGGGACAGCACCAGGGCTGTTTGTTGGGAGAAAGGAGAGACACCTGAGCACCCCAACAGCTCAGTGGAAGCATAGAGCTCATTCCTTGCACAAACTCTGGCGTTTACTCCGAGCTCAGCACTGACAGAAGGAACGCCTTGTGTTATGTCTGTGTGATCATTTGTTTGTTGCAAATGATCTAATTTCACAATTTCAGAAACAGTGGCTGCTTAATACTACTCAACGCGCGGACCTGGCTTTCGCTTTGCTAATGTTTAACAGGAGAAGTTATACTTTGTTCTGTATGTGGGTGTGGGTGTCTCACCGTAAAACATAGCCCCGCCAGTCTCATGCAGAAAGCGCACTCTCCGGTGTTTAAAAAGCCAAATTGTCAACAGGGTGAGGATCAGCAAGAAGTTGAAGATCAGCAATTGCACCGACTCTTGCCGGTGGCTCTCTGCAGCGTTCCGACCCGGTTTGTTCTTCGGCCCGGCCAGGCTGGACATGTTTGCAGAGAGGGTCGGACCCGAGGATTCCGCTCCGTTACATCCACACTGGGCAGCTGTCAGCGAAGGGTGGCCCCCCGCGCTGTCCCCCGGGACTTGTAGTTCCCGCCTCCGCCCCGCCCCAGCCAGCCGCGCGCCCGCTGGACTACATCCCCCACAGTGCCCCGCGCGCGCTCACCCTCTCCCCGCTGGGAGACCTCTCCAGCTGAGCTCACAGCTGAAGCAGGAACCAATTCCCGGTTAAAGTTACCCCCACCCCTTCCTTTTTCTGCATTCTAGCTCGGGGTGAGACACCTTGGGCAGATTTGACACCTGAAGGTTAATGGGGTGCACAAGCTGAGAAACGCTGGTTCACACTTAAGGTATCTCACAGGTTCTATTCCCTACCCATTGATTTTACCTCTCTCCATGCCAACTCTGCCAACCAGCCCCGTTTGCAAACTATGGTAGTGCCATCACCTTTAAACCAGGACACCCAGGCTCAAATTGCACTTGCTCCCGAATAACATCCCTCAACAGGTCCTATCTAGAGTATACAATCACTCGCCCTTGTGACACAACACTCCTTCTGAAACCTCAGAGCGCAGGATGCCAAGAGGAACCAACCAAGGTTTTCGCAATAAACAACTGCACCTCCCAGTCGCGAACCATTTCAACTCCCCCTCCCATTCTTCAAACGACATGTCCATCCTGGGCCTCCTGCAGTGCCACAACGACGCCACCCAAAGGTTGCAGGAACAGCAGCTCATATTCCACTTGGGAACCCTGCAGCCCAATGGTATCAATGTGGATTTCACAACTGGTGCAGCAGGCTCAAAGGGCTGAATGGCCTATTCCTGCTTCTGTTTTCTAACCATTGATTTCACCCATCTCTCTGCCAGTTGTTTGTAGCTTAACTAGACCATTTGCAAACCTGGTGCTGTATTTGGCCCAGGGTATGATTGTGACCAGTTATTTATCACTAAGAATGCCTATTTTGGCATCAGTAATATCATCCAACTCTGCACATGGTTCAGGTCACCTCCTACCGAAACCCTCAGCTATCTCTCTGTTATCTCTAAACCTGATTATTCCAAGTTTCTCTGAACAAATCTCCATTTTGCAACCTCCAGGAAGTTGAGTTCACTAAATCTCATTTGGTTTTGTATTTACTGTGTTAAGTGTCTGGTGCACCAACCCGTCAGTGCTCTAGTTTTCAAATCTCTCCATGGTCTCATCCTCCTCTGTCTCTTCAAGTCCCTAGTTCCTCCAATTTGAATCACTCCACCATTGGTAATCAAGCTCATGATGCCTAGGCCAGGGGTTTGAACATAGAACATGGAACTGTATAGCACAGGAATGGGCCCTTCAGCCCATGATGTTGTGCTGAACATGACACCAGATTAAAGTAATCCCGTCCTCCTGCCCTTGGTCCATATCCCTCCATTCCTTGCATATTCATGTGCTTATCTAAAAGTCCCTTAAAAGCCCCTACTGTATCTGCCTCCACCCCCACCCCTGGCAGTTTGTTCCACACACCTACCACACTAAGTTTAAAAAAGTTTGGAAAAACTCAGGTTGTTTTCTCTTGAGGCAGAGGCTGAGGGGAGACATGATAGGCGTCTATAAAATTATGAGATGCATAGATAGGGTTGATGGTCAGAATCTTTTCCCCAGGGTTGAAATGTCTAATTCTAGGGGGCCTGCATTTAAGGTAAGAGGGAGGAAGTTCAAAGGAGATGTGATGGGCAAGGTTTTTAAACTTAGTGTGGTAGGTGTGTGGAACACACTGCCAGGGGTGGGGGTGGAGGCGGATACAATAGGGGCTTTTAAGGGACTTTTAGATAAGCACATAAATATGCAAGGAATGGAGGGATATGGACCATGGGCATAATGAAAATATTGTAATTCAGCTGGGTGTGGGAGAGGGATTTGGGCGAATGCTCACCCAGTTGAGAAGTGTTCTTTGAGCCAAAAATGTATTCATCACCTTTGGCCCTAAATTTTACAATTCCCTCAATAAAACTCTCTGTTTCTCTCTCTGTCTACCTGTCTCTGCTCCTTTAATTCACAGCTCTTCGAGAAGTAAATAAACCAGTAAAACAGGCCAGTGCTCCAAAACAAAAGAGTTGAAAATCAGAAACAGAAACAGAGGTTGTTGTATCAGTGATAATGGGAACTGCAGATGCTGGAGAATCCAAGACAATAAAATGTGAGGCTGGATGAACGCAGCAGGCCCAGCAGCATCTCGGGAGCACAAAAGCTGACGTTTCGGGCCTAGACCCTTCATCAGAGAGGGGGATGGGGTGAGGGTTCTGGAATAAATAGGGAGAGAGGGGGAGGCGGACCGAAGATGGAGAGAAAATAAGATAGGTGGAGAGGAGAGTATAGGTGGGGAGGTAGGGAGGGGATAGGTCAGTCCAGGGAAGACGGACAGGTCAAGGAGGTGGGATGAGGTTAGTAGGTAGGAGATGGAGGTGCGGCTTGGGGTGGGAGGAAGGGATGGGTGAGAGGAAGAATGGGTTAGGGAGGCAGAGATAGGTTGGACTGGTTTTGGGATGCAGTGGGTGGAGGGGAAGAGCTACCTAGAATACACCTCCTCCCACCCACCCTCCTGCAAAAATTCCATCCCCTATTCCCAATTCCTCCGCCTCCGCTGCATCTGCTCCCACGATGAGGCATTCCACTCCCGCACATCCCAGATGTCCAAGTTCTTCAAGGACCACAACTTTCCCCCCACAGTGGTTGAGAACGCCCATGACCGTGTCTCCCGCATTTCCCGCAACACATCCCTCACACCCCGCCCCCGCCACAACCGCCCAAAGAGGACCCCCCTCGTTCTCACACACCATCCCACCAACCTCCGGATACAACGCATCATCCTCTGACACTTCCGCCATCTACAATCCGACCCCACCACCCAAGACATTTTTCCATCCCCACCCCTGTCTGCTTTCCGGAGAGACCACCTTCTCCGTGACTCCCTTGTTCGCTCCACACTGCCCTTCAACCCCACCACACCCGGCACCTTCCCCTGCAACCGCAGGAAATGCTACACTTGCCCCCACACCTCCTCCCTCACCCCTATTCCAGGCCCCAAGATGACATTCCACATTAAGCAGAGGTTCACCTGCACATCTGCCAATGTGGTATACTGCATCCACTGTACCCGGTGTGGCTTACTCTACATTGGGGAAACCAAGCAGAAGCTTGGGGACCGCTTTGCAGAACACCTCCGCTCGGTTCGCAATAAAGAACTGCACCTCCCAGTCGCAAACCATTTCCACTCCCCCTCCCATTCTTTAGATGACATGTCCATCATGGGCCTCCTGCAGTGCCACAATGATGCCACCCGAAGGTTGCAGGAACAGCAACTCATATTCCGCTTGGGAACCCTGCCGCCCAATGGTATCAATGTGGACTTCACCAGCTTCAAAATCTCCCCTTCCCCCACCGCATCGCAAAACCAGCCCAGTTCGTCCCCTCCCCCCACTGCACCACACAACCAGCCCAGCTCTTCCCCTCCACCCACTGCATCCCAAAACCAGTCCAACCTGTCTCTGCCTCCCTAACCCGTTCTTCCTCATACCCATCCCTTCCTCCCATCCCAAGCCGCACCTCCATCTCCTACCTACTAACCTCATCCCACCTCCTTGACCTGTCCGTCTTCCCTGGACTGACTATCCCCTCCCTACCTCCCCACCTATACTCTCCTCTCCACCTATCTTCTTTTCTCTCCATCTTCGGTCCGCCTCCCGCTCTCTCCCTATTTATTCCAGAACCCTCACCCCATCCCCCTCTCTGATGAAGGGTCCAGGTCCGAAACGTCAGCTTTTGTGCTCCTGAGATGCTGCTGGGCCTGCTGTGTTCATCCAGCCTCACATTTTATTGTCACAGAAATAGAGGTTGCTGGGGAATACTCAGTAGGTCTGGCAGCATTTGTGGAGAGAGAGAGTGAGGGAGAGAGAGCAAGAGAGAGAGAGAGAAAGAAAGAGAATTAATGCTTCAGGTCCAATAACCCTTCTGCAGAATACTCTGAATGCTCCATTCTGAGGTCTAAAGACTCATAATGGTTCAGCTCAAAGTGAACAATTGAAAATGGCACTTTTATGTGACCGATATGTTCATTTCCAGGGGAGAGTTTTCCCTCTCAGCTGGAAATCTAATTCTTAGACTGAGCATTTAGTCATCTGCCCTGATATCTCCTGACCTGACTTGTATCAAATTCTGCTTGGTCCTAGGTAGAACCCTGGAACATGTTGCTATGTGTCATAAATTGTAAGTTGTTGCTGCTCATCAGAATGTACTGCTGCAGGATAAGTAACTGAACGTGCACAGAATGTTCAATGTGCAAAATGAGATAAGCTTTCTTCTACTCATTGAATTCAGACTACAGTCTGCATTAACATATTTGAACACAGAGTTATCTGGAGCTGCGTCAGATGAATGCCAGCACCCAGTCTGCCATTAATTCACCCAAGCTAAACACAAGAACTTATGGAGAGCAGTCTGTGAACATTGGCAGAACTTTGGGATTGAAATGTGACATTCACTGTTCGTCGGAAGTGCCTTAGACTTTGATGGTTAGCGCTCATTTTGGGACCAGTAGAATACAACAGCGGGACTACTAAGATTGTATAAGGCTGTGGTCAGACTGCACTTGGAATATTGTGAGCAGCTTTGGACCCCATATCGAAGGAAGGATGCACCAGCTTTGGAGGGAATCCAATGGAGGTTTACAAGAATGATCCCAGGGATGAACATCTGCTCATATGAGGGCTCTTGGTCTTCAGGAAATGGAGGTTAGAAGGATGAGGGGGTATCTAATTGAAACTTGTAGAATACTGAGAGGCCTAGATAGAGTGGATGTGAAGAAGATGTTTCCATCAGTAGGAGAGACTAGGACCTGAGGGCGCAACCTCAGAGTGAAAAGATGGCTCTTTAGAACTGTGATGAGGAGGAATTTCTTTAGCAAGAAGATGGTGAATCTGTGGAACTGATTGACAAAAATACCCAACAAGAGCAAATTGGCTGTGGAGGCTAAGTCATTCACTGTCTTTAAGACAGAGAGATATAGGTTCTGGTTATTAAGAGGATCAAGGGTTACAGGGAGAAGGCAGGAGAATGGTGTTAAGAAACATGTAGCCATGATCAAATGGTGGAGCAGACTTGAGGGGCTGAATGGCCTGATTTCTGCTGCTCTGACTTATGGTGTTGTAGCCTAACAAAATGTCGTGGTTTACTGCTTCCACTTTCTTCTCAGCAATAATGGAAATCTGTGCCAGCCATTTAACATGGCAATGAAGCTTAAAATATTCCCACATTTGTCTCATTAAGTACTCAGGAATTGAGGATGTAGACACGCTCACCAAGTTGGTGGGTTTGTTTGCAAACGTTCCATCGCCCTGCTAGGTAACATCATAGGTGCACTCCCAGTGAAGCGTTGATGTTCTGTCTCGCTTGTTATTTACATGGCTCGGTTTGCTGGGGCGGTTGGTATTACTTCCAGTTCTGTTTCTTAGTCGTTGACAGAGCTGAGGTGAAATGATACCAACGCCCCCAGCAAACCGAGGCACATAAATAACAAGCGAGACAGAACACCAACGCTTCACTGGGAGTGCACCTATGATGTTACCTCGCAGGGCAACGAAACATTTGCAAACAAACCCACCAGCTCAGCGAGCAAGTCTACAACCTCATCCATAGCCCAAACTACAAATTTCCTCGAAAACTTTACTCGGGAATTAATGAAACATAACTTCATACTTGGCTGCAGATACGGTGCCCTTGTGAAAAATTAAAATGATGTAAAATTAATTCCTGACATCAGTTAGGTTGGGAGATACATGCTGCCTTCCACCCAATCTTTTCGCTTTGCATATCAAATTGCTGCAGAACCACCAGGATAACTGAAACAGCAAAAATATATTTCTACTTTACATTTTATGAACTGGAGGTAGCTCTGAGATACAGAGGGATTTGGGAGACCGAGTGGATAAATCGCAGAAGCTAAGTCTGCAGGTACAGCCAGTAATTAGGAAGGCTAACAAAACATATGCTTTATTGCAAGGGGCATTTTTTTCTGTATTCATTCATGGGATGAGGTTATCACTGACCAGGCAGCATTTATTGCCCAGAGGACAGTTAAGAGTTAACCACATTGCTGTGGGTCTGGAGTCACATGTAGGCCAGATCAGGTAAGGATGACAGTTTCCTTCCCTAAAGGACATTAGTGAACCAAATGGGTTTTCCCAACAATCAACAATGGATTCACAGTCATCATTGGACCCTTAATTCCAAATATTTATTCAATTCAAATTCTACCACCTGCTATGGACAAAATTCAAACCCAGTCCCCAGAACATTATCTGGGTCTCTGCATTAACAGTCCAGTGATAATACCACTAGGCCATCACCTCCCCGTTGGCGGATACGGGAATATCGAGGTTTTGCTTCAGTTCTACAGGGCATTGGTGAGACCGCATCTGGAATACTGTGTCATCATCAACAAAATGGTCCCTCACAGATGAGGATGACTATCTTCCAATGTCAGAGTGAGTCCATAGGTGGCTGTATAGGCCAATGCAGCTACCACAGGCTCTGGTACTCTTGGGGCATAAGGTGGTCACAGGAAGGGGTAGGATATTGGTGTGGCAGTACGCTCCTTTTGCTGTTTTTAACCTGGCTTCCATTTTTTCCTGACAGCAAGTCTTGAGGTGGCTCGACACCTTCGTGGATGCTCCTCCTCCACGTTGGATGGTCTTGGGCCAGTGATTCACGGGTGTCTGTGGGAATACTGCACTTCCCCAGTGAGGCCTTGAGGGGTTCACTGAAGCACTTTCTCTGCCAACCTGGAGCTCCCGTGCTGTTTCAAAACAGAGAGTAGAGCTCCTGCTCGGGGAGTCTTGTCGGTCGGTCACACAGATGAAATGCCCAGGCCACTGTGGCTGATCCAGGGTGGTCAGTACCTGGCGCTGGCCTGGTTGAAGATGCTGGTGTTGGTGCATATTTCATCCCCAGTGGATTTGCAGGATCTTGTGCAGGCAGCATCAGTGGTACAGACCCAACACCTTGAGGTTCCTGCTGTAGACAGTCCACGTCTCAGAGCCATATAGGAGGGGAGTGGGAGCCACCACAGCTCTGTATACCATGGTTTGGGTGCCGGATCAAATGTTGGTGTCACAGAACTCCCTTTTCCTCAGATGGCCGAAGGCTGTGCTAGCACACTGGAGGCAGTGTTGGATCTCTTCATTGGCAACTGCTTTAGTGTGGAGTATTGGTCACCATGCTTACAGAAAGATGATAAGATGTTGGAAGCACCTCAGAGAAGGTTTACTTGTCCAATACCTGGAATGGGTGGATTGCCTTAGGAGGAAAGGTTAGTGTAGTGCAGTACCGAAGGCTGGAAAGCTCCATACCTGACATTTGATATATAATGAACAGTCTCTTAGGCCAACATCTGAGTGGCTTTTGTTCTTAAGGAAAGTGAGATTAAATTTACACTGACACAAAGTCAGGCTAATAGAATGCTGCAATTTTAAGGTATAACCATATAAATCAGAATCCTCTTACATACTAGACACCCATTGACGTAATTACTAAATTACATCAGTGCAAATCGCATAAGCAATTCTATTTTATTGATCAAGTGATAGAGAATCCCAAGAAACGAACTTTTAAAAACTTTCATGCCATCGGTGTGGACATTCTTCACAGAATTACCACAATAGAGCTTTCCATGGAAAATTCCAGAAAGACAACACAAGTTCTTGAAGACCAACCAAAGGTAAGAATTATCAGTAATAGGCAACATGGTTTTGTGCAGGGAAGGTCATGTCTTACCAACTTAATAGAATTCTTTGAGGACGTGACAAAGTTCTTTGATGAGGGAAAGGCTGTAGATGTCATATACATGGGCTTCAGTAAGGCGTTTGATAAGGTTCCCCATGGCAGGCTGATGGAGAAAGTGAAGTCACATGAGGTCCAGGGTGTGCTAGCTAGATAGGATAAAAAACTGGCTAGGCAACAGGAGACAGAGGGTAGTAGTAGAAGGGAGTTTCTCAAATTGGAGACCTGTGAGCAGTGGTGTTCCACAGGGATCTGTGCTGGGACCACTGTTGTTTGTGATATATGTAAATGATCTGGAGGAAGGTGTAGGTGGTCTGATCAGCAAGTTTGCTGATGACACTAAGATTGGTGGAGTAGCAGATAGTGAAGGGGACTGTCAGAAATTACAGCAGAATATAAATAGACTGGAGAGCTGGGCAGATAAATGGCAGATGGAGTTCAATCCAGGCAAATGCGAGGTGATACATTTTGGAAGATCAAATTCAAGGGCAAACTATACAGTAAATGGAAAAGTCCTGGGGAAAATTGATGAACAGAGAGATCTGGGTGTTCAGGTCCATTGTTCCCTGAAGGTGACAACGCAGGTCAATAGGGTGGTCAAGAAGGCATATGGCATGCTTTCCTTCATTGGGCAGGGTATTGAGTACAAGAGTTGGCAGGTCATGTTGCAGTTGTATAGGACTTTGGTTCGGCCACATTTGGAGTACTGTGTGCAGTTCTGGTCGCCACATTACCAAAAGGATGTGGATGCTTTGGAGAGGGTGCAGAGGAGGTTCACCAGGATGTTGCCTGGTATGGAGGGTGCTAGCTATGAAGAGAGGTTGAGTAGATTAGGATTAATTACACTAGAAAGACGGAGATTGAGGGGGGACCTGATTGAGGTCTACAAAATCATGAGGGGTATAGACAGGGTGGATAGCAAGAAGCTTTTTCCCCCTGAGTGGGGTCTCAATTACTAGGGGTCATGAGTTCAAAGTGAGAGGAGGAAAGTTTAAGGGAGATATGCGTGGAAAGTTCTTTACACAGAGGGTGGTGGGTGCCTGGAACGCGTTGCCAGTGGAGGTGGTAGACGCAGACACGTTAGCGTCTTTTAAGGTATATTTGGACAGGTACATGGATGGGCAGGGAGCAAATGGATACAGACCGTTAGAAAATAGATGACAGGTTAGACAGAGGATCTTGATCGGCGCAGGCTTGGAGGGCCGAAGGGCCTGTTCCTGTGCTGTAGGTTTCTTTGTTCTTTATAAGAATTAACTCCTGGATTAACAGACTACAACTCATATCACGCATTAGCAATCCCAAGGGCCTGTTGACCAGCTTGTCAGAAGGTGCTGCAGAGAAAGGGCATGAGTTTGAGTTTTCCGAAGAGGAGGTTGTCAGAGAGGCTCATTGAATGTGTCATCACCTCGAAACCAACCAAACCCGTTCAGGTCTTTCGGCAAAGGGCCATAACGTTAGCACATTACTTGAAGATGAACATGATTAAGGCCAGCAATAGATAATGTTTGAGGTGCAGCCCAATACAATTGCTATGGTTAGCAAAGTGCACCAAACGAAAACCATTTGTCAGCGAGAACCCAAACACTTTTGAATTTTTCTTGGCAGCTGTAAATCATGTAGCACAAAGGGAAACTGCCCGTAGAAGAAATATGATTGGAAAAGCTAAGCCAGACTCTAGACAAGTGATGAACAATATGGTGTAATGTAAGCACTGCCAACAGGCAAGGTGCGAAACTGTGAACACACCTGTAAGGCTCAGAATCAAACAAGTGAAAGGCAAATCGCAGAAGGTGATCAAATATTCCACACACGACGTTGATGGCATAAAGTGTTCAGAACCTTTACGTCTGTTAATATTATGTGCCCTGAAAAAGCAGTTGGTCATTTACTTAGAGTCATAGGGTAACACAGCATGGGAATAGGCCCTTCGGCCCAAACTGGTTCATGCTGACCATAGTGCCCACTCAGCTAGTTCCAATTGGCTGTATTTGGTCCATATCCCTCTAAAACCTTCCCAACCGTGCACCTTTCCAAATGTTTTTAAATGTTGCTATTGTACCTGCCTCAACCACTTTCTCTGGCAGCCCAGTCCATACACACACCACTCTCTGCGTGATGAAGTTGCCCCTCATGTCGTTCTTAAATCTCTTAACTCTCACTTTAAACATATGCCCTCTAATTTTAAATTCCCCATCCCTGGAAAAAAGGCCAGATGCATTCATCCTATCAATGTCTTTCACGATTTTATATGCCTCAATAAAGTCAGCCCTCATTCTCCTACATTCCAAGGAACAAAGTCCTATCCTGGCCAACCTCTCCCCATAACTCAGACCTGGCAACACCCTTGAAAATCTTCTTTACACACTTTCCAGTTTAACTATGTCTTTCCTAGAACAGGGTGACCTCAACTATACACAATACTCTACGTGCAGCCTCGCCACCAGCTAATACATTGTAACATAACTTCCCAACTCCTACGCTCAAATACTTGATCAGTGAAGGCCAGCATGCTAAATGCCTTCTTCACTACACTGTCCACCTGTGACACTGCTTTGAATGAAATATGTACTTGTACTGCTAGATCCCTCTGCTCCACAACACACTTCAGGGCCTTCTCATTTACTTTACAAGCCCTACCTTGGTTTGACTTTCCAAAGTGCGACACCTCACAATGATCTGTATTGAATTGCATTTGCCAATCCTCAGCTCATTTCCCCATCTGATCAAGATCCCTCTGTAATTTTTGATAACTTTCTTCACTATCAACTCTACCTCCTAATTTTGTATCAACTGCAAACTTACTAATCATGATGTGTACCTTCACATCCAGATCATTTATGTAAATAACAAAGATCCCAGCTATCTTTCCCTGGATCCCATGTCACCTAACCTTCATGACTAGCCTGCCGTGCAGGACCTTGTCAAAGGCCTTACTAAAGTCCATATAGACAACACCCACTGCCCTACCCTCATCCATCCTCTTGGTTGCCTCTTTGAAAAATTCTGAAAGATTTGTCAGACATAATTTCCCACAAACAAATCCATTCTGACTGCCCCTAATCAGATCTTGATTATGCAAATGTTGGTTGACCCTGACCCTCAGTATCCCCTCCAATACATTAGCTCCATGAATGTCAGGCTCACTGGCCTGTAGTTCCCTGGCTTGTCTTCGTTACCTTCCTTAAACATTGGAATGACTTTAGCCACCCTCCAGTCTTCTGGAACTTTACCAATGGCTAAAGACGAACCATAAACCTTTGCAGGAGACTCTGCAATTTCTTCCCTAGAGTCCTACAATGTCCGAAGATGGAGTTGGTCAGGCCCAGAGGATTTATCCACCTTAATGCGCTTAAGGGTTGCAAACAGCTCCTCTCTGATAACATGTATTATCCTAAACATCCCCACTTGTTTCCCTTATTTCCCTAGCATCCATGATTCTCTCCTCGGTAAAAACTGAGGAGAAATATTCATTAAAGACCTCGCCAATCTCGTGTGGCTCCACACAGAGCCAGCCATGCTGCTCTTTAAGGGGGCCTAATCCCTCTCTAGCCACCCTCTTATTCTTAGTATAGCTATAGAACCTCCTGGGATTATCTCTAACTTTATCTGCTAGATCCATCTCATAACCTCTTTTTGCTCTTCTGATTTCCCTCTTAAGTGTGCTCCTGTGCTTTACATTGTTATCTTTCATTATTCACTTGAGCCTAATAGCTTAAATCCAATGCATGTTTTCTTCTTTAATGCTAAAGTCGACATGGGTGACCATATTGTCTGAATGACACAAGCGTCAGCACGTGGTGCTCTATGCTACAAGGTAAAAGTGAAGCCACTGAAGTCCCAGAGGACCACAGAGCTGCTCTCAGGACCTTCATGGTGACCTAAACCAGCATGGCTTCAAACAAATGCTGAGCAATTTGCTGTGGAACACATAGCAGGACTTTTGTCCATTTCAGTAATGATGTGGCAAACAGCATTTTCCCCATTTCTTTTAGTATGAAATCAGTCTGCAATTTTGATGTCAACCCATTATGATGAGAGCAGGACATTCAATAGGTAATAACGGACACCTCTTTTTGGAAATCTGTGAACACAGCTGTCACAAATTAAGGATTTTTTTATCCCAAAATATGAAAGAAAATTGGTCGCATCCACCCCATTTTGTTTCATTCTTAGGAGAGAGAGAGAACACATTACTCTGGCTTTTAAAGAAAGACTTTTTTAGATTAGATTCCCTACAGTGTGGAAACAGGCCCTTTGGCCCAACAAGTCCACACCGCCCCTTGGAGCATCCCATCCAGACCCTTCCCCCTATAACCCCCTATAAGCAGCTTTGAAATGAGAAGCCTACTTCAAAGGGAGTGAATAAATAAGACTTGGCTGCAGGAGAATGGGTGAGCAGAGAGTGATCCATAAGCTCGCTGATATATACGGAGCCATGAGCAGAATTCCATGTGAGCTACATTTCCAACCTGTTGGAAAAGAAAGCTTGAAATATGTCTGTGGCAATGTATTAGAACCTCATGCCGCTTGCTTCAGACAGCTTGCACTATATTAGACTGTCCTATTCCCTTCTCCTGAAGGGGACTGCCAGAAGTGTAGATTGATGTCTGATTTATTCTGTGTTGTTTATTACTTGCTTTCTATTGGAACGTTTGTCGTGTTTGGAATATCTTCATCTAATGATAACAACAGATGTCATTGCAGGCTGTGTGTTTGGTGATGTGGTGGGGTGTTGTAAGGATCTCACAAAACTGGTCTGAAGGGGATTTAACATCTGGATGAATTTAGAACAGGACTGTCCTTTTTTTCTGTCAATTTCATTCTTGTTCAGAGATTGGGAGTGAGGAGGAGGGGTCAGGGTGGAGTGTGTGCAGATTCCAGAAATATAAGGTTTGGTTAGACACTAACCTCAGAAAAAAAAATCCAACGTGACAAAGCACGAACTTAAATGAAAAACTGAAGTAACCGCACAGAAGCCAGTATCCTGTCACCAAGTCCCCTTTAATTTACGTATGCAGAGCACTTGGCTTTCCCTGATTCTCTCCTTAGTAAACACTGAGGAGAAATATTCATTAAAAAACTCCCCAGCCCCTGTGGTTTCACACACAGAACCCCATGCTGATCTTTAAGGGGATCTATTCTCTCCCTAGCCACCGTTTTACTCTTCACAAAGTTGTAGAACCTCTTGGGATTATCCTTAAACGAGCCAGTCCCTAGAATCAGGAAACCTTTTGAATCTCCTGCTTATATCTATCAGCCAGGGCTCCCTGATTGGCACAGGTTAACAACCCCAATCAAGGAGCTTATAGTCAAAGGCCTTGGTTCCAATCACTACAGAAACTAATAAAAATGGCTTTTGAAAAGTCACAAGCAGCACAGATTACTAATAAGTATCAGAGATAGTAGGAGCTGCAGGTGCTGGAGAATCTGAGATAACAAGGTGTAGAGCTGGATGAACACAGCAGGCCGAGCAGCATCAGAGGAGCAGGAAGGCTGACGTTTTGGGCCTAGACCCTTCTTCACAAATGGATGTAGGCCTGAAGCGTCAGCCTTCCTGCTCCTCTGATGCTGCTTGGCCTGCTGTGTTCATCCAGCTCTACACCTTGTTATCTCAGATAACTCATAAATCTATTTTGCCTTTACAGTTAAGAAGCAAAACTTGAGTGAGATGAACTGGGACCCCACACCCCGATCATCGGTGAAGGGCTTGAGGCCTGGGCTGAGGTATAAGATTCAGACTTAACTAATGTGACACACATCATTTTTAGAATTTGGATTTGAAAATAGAGGCAGGTGTGTGTTGGTTTCTTCTGAGAAGAGTTTTCCTCATTTTACAAAAAGGTCAGAAAGTTCAGGTGGAACAGGGAACAAAATCCATTACTTGTCAGAAAACAAGAGACTGCAGATCGTGCTGTGGTAGGAAGGTGTTTATATTATTAGGTTAACAATAGGTTGCATAAATATCTCAAGTAATTAGCTTTGTCTTCAGTTCAGAAGAATCTGCGATTGAGAATTTAAAAAAAAATTTAGTTCAGAATGTACTCAATTTCATTACAAACGCAATGTTAATTTCTCTCCTAGTGGGAGTTTGGCACAGTTCAGGAATACAGCCACTTTAGCATAAGTTTTTTAAGCTTCTAAGCCAGGAGTGTTCAGTTAGAGAGCTGCAAGATTTTAGAACTGAAAATGTTTAGGCTCTTAGATGTGCAAAACATTCATGTTGGTGATGTGAAAAGGACTAAAGCACTGACTACATTGTCTGCAGCCTCCAGCAAAGCATCAGTAAGGGGGTCAGTTAGCTGTAAATGTAAGGAGTTGGCCTGGGGTGTACATCTCTGGACATGAATCTCTGTAATAGACAGTGTCAGGAAGTTGATTGAAACTCTGTTTTTCTGTGTGAATTAAGATCGCTCTAACTATCTTCTATCATCAGTTACCTTGGTTAGCTTTTTGTCCTCTTTGTGTAATAAACTTTTGTACTGCAGTTAAAGAAAAACCTGAAGCCTCATGTGACCACGTTACACAGACTATGCACCATTGTTAACTAAACACTCACAAAAATCGAGCAAATCAGGCTTAATTCTGGAATCGAAGCTGTCCAATGGTCCCATGGGCTGGGACCACAGTGCAAACAGCGACCCTGCTTTACCTCTGATGGTGTACACACCACAATGGCCTTTGTGGAATCACTAAGAATCATTGAAAGGATCTGAGGGCCGTAGTCATTCACTCTGGACTTTCCTCCTCCCCAAGCCTGCTTTGTGGGGAGAGAGGACATGGAGGTCAGAGGACATTTACCTCATTCTCAGTCTCAGGGCACATGTACCCTGAACCTTTCCGACTGGAGTGTGTGTATTCCCTTCTCCATCAGCCGCATCTCTCTCTCCCTCACACACACACACCATCCCCCTCTCTCCCTTTCTCTCACACCTGTACCATCCCTCTGTCTCCTTCTCACCATTCCCCCTACACACACACACCGACTGTCTCTCACACAGGCATGCGCACACAAACTCTCTTTCTCTATTTCAGCAACAAGTACTCTCTGTCCCCACCTCCCACAAGTGCCACATGGTGGTCAGTTTTGAGTAATAGTTCTATGTTGTTAGAGGTTCTGGAACAGCAGGGATTCATTACGGAAAAGAAGAAATAACCAAACCAAACTTTCCAGACAGATCCCAGTTGGAAAGATCCTTCAACGCACAGCTGAACAGAGCTTCAACATTTATACCGTAGATTATAGAGTCTCAAATCCACAGAAATTACATTCCCTCGCTCAACTCCCATCTAAGTCCTGATGATTTATTTACAACAGTGCAATTAACCTGTTCCCAATCTGTCAACACAAATTCTTCCACAAATCTGGGAACCTGAACTTGCTCAGTTTCAACAATTTGCAGATTTCTAACCAAACTCTCCTAAAATCAATGCTAATATTTTCTGAATGGAAAACAAAAGAATGGGTTTGTATTTTTATTCTACCTTTCATAGACCCCAAGTACAGACATCTTAATCCATTAAAACTCCAGTCCACAGCCACTGCTATGTGGCACAAATTGTATTAGCTCACTGTTCCTGAAGGACTCTCTGAATTTCTTTTTTAAAAAAATCAGAAATAACCAATACCCATATGTTACAATTTGGAATCCAAATAATAATATACAATACACTTCTCATCACAATTCTTCGTTTGTCAAATGCACTCTTCCTCCATCACACACTCATGGATTCTGTTCTCCGGTTTCTCCCACTTCCCCTCCCTCACTTATACATTTGTGCACTCTCCTCTTCATACACAGTCTCCCTCTATCACTCACAAATACATCTCTTCATCTTTCAATCACAAACACACACGTATACTCACATTCACCTCCGTGCCTCTTCTTCAAAAACACACTCTCAGAAACCCAGGCAGACACAGGGAGAATGTGCAATCCCTGCACAGACAGTCACCCGAGGCTGGAATCGAACCCAGGGCCTTGGGGCTGTGAGGCTGCAGTGCTAACCACTGAGTCACCGTGCCACCCTAAACTTTGAACTTCTTTCAAACCAGTTTCTAAAGTTGCTCAGAGTTCTGTGAACTTCTTTCCCAACAGGACTGCGTGTGTACCCTCCTATCCTTCGGTAGGCTGAAGTGGTTCAGGAAAACTGCTCAACACCACCTTTGGGCGATTAGGGACCGGCAAGAAATGCTGGTCCAGCCAGCCATGCCCACATCCCAGGGGGAAATGAAAAGCTGGCCAGGTTCTGGCGACCTGTTTCCCTGAAGGGGTTGGGGTTATGTTTGCTTCAAACTCTTAAGCATCTTGCATTTTTACAGTTACCAGAGGCGTTTTTGTTTCTATTTGTGCAAATGGAGTAAAAGCTCAAATGCCACCTGAAAAAAATTTGTGTTGAGATGAAAGGAGAAAGAATGGCTGGGAAAACCAGAAAAGATTGACTGCTCACTTCAAACAAAAAAATCCCTAATTTAAAGAATTGTTTTGGACCTTCTACAGTTGTAATATTCCTTCAGTCTATTTCATTTTTCTAGTACTGGTGTAACAGCCTTGCTTTGGGACACAAGTCTGCTTAAAGGCTTTAAACCGTGCAGCAGTTGTTTCTCTCGGGGAGAGGGTGACCTGTCAGAATGACCAGTGGAGGATTATCTTCAGATCTTCAAAGTTGGTCTTTCACTGTTTCCTCAGATTGCTGCCAGAGCAGATGACTGCAGTTCAGCTCAACAAGTGGGAGATTCCACCCGAAAGATATAAGTCAACTGGAGATCAGGCCAGTATCCAGATGAATCAGCACAGCTTTAATGATAAAGAATTGCCCATCCCTACTCATCTCTCCAGGCATTCAGTGAGTCTCTTTGGTCCCATCATACTACTGACACAGAAGAAAACTGTAAACCTCGCTCCTTAGGATGGTGTTAAATTATAACTTCATGCTGTTCTTTCCTCAGAAATGTGTTTTTTTTTTAATCCTCCATCTCATCTTGCAATCCCTCCCCCTCTGAGTTTAATAAATAAATAATTTTTAGCAAGAAATAAACTGGACAGTAACCACTGGCCTCTAAACATGTGAAGTCAAAGCTGCAAAATGCCAAGTTGCTGTCAGATTTACGCTACTTCTCTACAAGCTACACTCTACCAGTACCTCACTGACTGATTCACAAATAAAATACACAAAGGGCAGAAAATGAATGTTCACCAATTAGATAACTGTTAAGAACTTCTGAAACAGTTCAGGTTTGAGAAATCAAGTGAATGTTAAACAACATTCCATATCTTAAATACTACCAAACAACATCTGAGATTGAACATTTAATTTTTAAGACTGGGGAGTCTCATTCCTGCATTTATTGTTGGAGATTTTTAAAAAAAAGAAACTATTTATTTTTCCTAGATAACAACGAGTGAAGCTGGATGAACACAGCAGGCCAAGCAGCAGCTGAGGAGCACAAAAGTTGATGTTTCGGGCCTAGACCCTTCATCAGAAAAAGGGTCGAGGCCCGAAACACCAGCCTTTGTGCTCCTGAGATGCTGCTTGGCCTGTGTTCATCCAGCTCCACACTTTGTTATCTTGGATTCTCCAGCATCTGCAGTTCCCATTATCACTGTTTATTTTCCCTCTCGCTTTTGCATTTGCTTTCACTGTGTGATTATACAGTGAGCTAAATATTCTCACTTAGGCTTCCTGGTCCGGACTTTGCAGCCTCAGTAAGGAACTGATTTGTTGGAGAGGCACAGTCTGCTTACTCTGTACATCCACATTCCTCATCTTCCGCAGAGGATGTCATGCTTCAAAGGATTCTTGATGTCCCTAGGCTGGTATGCAAAAAAAAGGGTCAGTCTACAGGCAGCTATCGGCATACCTTGTAGCGAGTGATGTTTGTTTGCAGCTGTCTTAAAAGGTCAGACCTTCGCATCAGGCATTAAGCTGCACCAAGAGGGGGTTTTGGAATTTTTAGTAAGACGCTTACAAGCCTGCAAGGCACACATTAACAATTGACTCTAAAACAGAAATTGGTGGAAAAGCTCAGCAAATCTGGCAGCATCTGTGAAGAGAAATCACAGTTAACATTTTGGGTCGAGTGACCCTGCCTTAAAACAATCGATTATTTATTTAAGAAAATAAATTTTACCGCACTCAGAGAGAAATGAAAATAAATTTTATTTAGCTGAATAACAGACAGAGAAAGCACCAGATAACCTACTGACAAATTCATTTTTGGACATGAAATTTCACTTGGCTTTTCTTAAAATGCCCTATCCAGAATCTTGCAATTTTAAATAACAAAGATCATTTCAGCCTATTTCAATGAGGTTAAACAATTCACTCATTCAATAACTGTTTTAAAGGTCCTTGAATTGACTTATAGTTGGGCTGGGACCTATTGCTTCAGGTCATCTAACAACACAAATGCTATTATTCCTTGACTGGAAAGGGATTAAATAATCCTTTGCTTGAATGTGTGTCAGTTTCTGGGCTTGTTATATTATTGTATTGTATTTTGAAAACCAGATGGAAGGCAAAGCACAATAAAATTTTGTGTTTGATTAGGTTTGTGTTGAACTCAAACCTCAAATCATTTTTACTTGTGCAATATCAAACTGTGAATTGTAAAATACCCCAAAATGTAATAGTCATAACTGGGGAATGTTGTCAGATTTTGAATCTAAGAGTTTACATTTTCAAGATAACAAAATGTGAAGCTGGATGAACACAGCAGGCCAAGCAGCATCGTAAGAGCACAAAAGCTGACGTTTCGGGCCTAGACCCCTCAGTTTGTATTGACGACGAAGCTCAGCTTCATTGTTCATTCTTGGCTGGACAACTGAAAATAGTCCAGTTCGGCAGGAAAGGAAGTGATCTGACAGAACTACATCAGGCAGATCAATTGAAGCAGTTCTGCAAAGTTAGAACCCAGGCTGCCTACTGTCTCAACTGTATGAAGAAGCCTTGTGGATAAAATCAGTAATGGAGTGAAAATGGGACTCCATATCACAGTTTGATACACACACATTTTTACCAAGTTTCTTTTGTAAAATATTCTCTACAGGAGATGTGCTAGACTCGAGCAACATCATCACAAACACCTTGGTATTGTTCTGAATCAGTATACAATCTTTGCTTTTCTGCCAAATAGATGAATAAAGCAAGGATGGATCTTCTGGAATACAAATGATTGCACTGGAGAGTACTTGCCTTAACAGCATGATGCCATCTTGGCCAATTCATTCCAAATAGCAAAAACGAAAACATAAATTTTTGGAAAGGCCCAGCAGGTCTTGCAACATCTGTGGAGAGAAATCCGAGTTTCAGGTCGAGTGTGAGACCTTCTGATTTACAGCATCTGCAGTTCTTTTAGTTTTCAATCTCAATGTCCTTCAGCGCTCAATAATGCAAATATCTATCTCCTTGACTCCAAACAATAAAACACTAATTTAGAAAATACCTGACAGGTATAAAGTGCCCAGTTCCAGAGCTCACCTGTATGATACAACAAAAAGGATAAAGCTCTGGAAAAGTACAGCAAGTCTTAACAGCATTTTCTTCTGTTTAGAGTAATAGATTTAGAGATAAGTACAGCATGGAAACAGACCCTTTGATCCAACTCATCCATGTCGGTCAGATTACCTAAATTAATCTAGTCTCATTTTCCAGCATTTGGCCTGTACCCCTTGTAAGATATTGTATCATGATTCTCTTTTACTAACTCTCACCCAAGTGCTCTATGTTTACTGCACTGATTTTCCATTCATTCATTCATAAAACCACATTAAATTAAGTTAAACATCCCTTCCAACCCATTCATCTTCTTTACACCTTTCAATTCTTGCGACCCCATGTTGCAAGCAGTGTTCAGACCCGTTTCTGTACCAAAGACAACCTCTGAATAAGTATTAATACCTTAACCTACTCAGAACAATGCCAACCCTGTCATCATGTCTCCATAACTCACTTATAACTATGGAAAGATTATAATATTAATTCATCTCTCGGGACCTGAATAGGTTGCAGAACATCAAACAACTTCCTCCAACAGTATGTGCTTTTTAAATATCTATTAAATGGGGCTGCTACCCCCTTTAAGAAACTTACTCATCAAAACAGTACTTCTGAGACACTGCATGAGTGAACGTGTAAAAACTACCAAAACCAGCGATAGTAAATGAAATCTCATGACCCAGTTGCAGCAGGTCAGTTTAATATCCTCAATGCTTTTATTTGGCACAGTATAATTTCTCTCTCATTTAGATCACATGGGTCCAGTATTACCAACATTACTAACTTTAAAGACAAAAGGACTAACACATCTCACTTATGCAAGCTCAGACCAGGCAGAAATACACATCCCATTAGGAATGACAGCCAGCATTTAGCAAGTGCTTAAACCATCTCCTGCTTCCCTTGGACAGATGTCATGCCAACTGGTGTACAATAGATACAACCATGTGACACCATAATGCTAAAATTTTATTGTATGTAAAAACTATGTAGAAAAGAGGCTACTGTAGAACTGTACTTTGGATTCCATCGCCACCTTGAAATGTGCTACAACGGATTACCAATAAAGAGGCTATTTCGCCTCTCACCGATCTCGATCATTATTGAACTTGGCCCCACACCCTCTAAACGCTTCCTATCCCTGTACCCATCCAGATATCTTTTGTAATTGTACCTGCCTCCACCACTTCCTCTGGCAGCTCATTCCATACACACACTACCCTCTGTTTGGCAAAGTTGTCCGTTGGGTCCCTTTTAAATCTTTCCCCTGTCATCTTAAACCTACGCCCTCTAATTTTGAACACCCTTGCCCCAGGGAAAAGTCCTTGTCTATTCACACTATCCATGCCCCTCATGATTTTATAAATCTCTATGAGGTCACCCCTCAGCTCTGATGCCCCAGGGAAAATAGCCCCAGCCCATTCAGCCTCTCCCTACAGCTCGAACCCTCCAATCCTGGTGACATTCCTGAACCCTTTCAAGTTTCACAACATCCTTCCTATAGCAGGGAGAGCAGCATTGCATGCAATAGTCCAAAAGTAGCCGAACCAATGTCCTGTACATTGTGACTTCCCAACTCCTACACTCAATGTACAGTACCACAAAGGCAAACGTACCTAATGTCTTCAGAGATAATAGGAACTGCCGACACTCGGGAATCCGAGATAACAAAGTGTGGAGCTGGATGCACACAGCAGGCTAAGCAACCGTGTTCATCCAGCTCCACACTTTGGTACCTAATGCCTTCTTCACTTCTATCTGCGACTCCACTTTCAGAGAACTATAAATCTGCAGACCAAGATCTCTTTGTTCAGCAACACTCTCCAGGGCCTTCCCATTAAGTGTATAAGCCCTTCCCTGATTTGCCTTTCCAAAATGCAGCGCCTCAGATTTATCTAAACTAAACTCCATCTGCCACTCCTTGGCCCATTGGCCCATCTGAACAAGGTCCATTGCACTCTGAGGTAACCTTCCTCGCTGTCTACTACATTTCCAGTCTCCGTGTCATCTACAAACTTACTGACCAAAAATCCTATGTTCACATCCAAATCATTTATACAAATAATGAAAAGCAGGGGACCCAGAAGCGAACTTTGTGGCACACCTCCGGTCACACCCCTCTAGTCTGAAAAGCAACCCTCCACCTCCATATCCTGTCTTCTACCTTTGAGACCGTTTTGTACCCATATAGCTACTTTCCCCTGTATTCCATGTGGTCTAACCCTGCTAACCAATCTACCATAAGGAACCTTGTTGAACGCCTTGCTGAATAACTTGACAATGTCATTTCAAATTTCAAGGATTGGTGGAGTTGTGGGAAGTGTAGAAGGTTATCAAAGGATACGGTGGGATATAGATCAATTGCAGATAAGGGTGGAGAAATGGCAGATTAAGTTTAATCTGGGTGAGTGTGAAGTGCTGCACTTTTGGAGATCAAATGTTAAGGAAAAGTACACAGTTAATGGCAGGACTTTGAACAGCATTGACGTATAGAGGATCTTGGGGTTCAAGCCCATAGCCCCCCTGAATATAGCCACGCAAGCAGATAGGGCAGTAAAAAGGCACAAGGCTTGCTTGCCTTCATTGGTCAGGGAATTGAGTACAAGAGTCAGAATGTCATGTTGCAGCTTTATAAGGCTTTAGTTAGGCCACATTCAGGGAATTTTTTTTCGATTCTAGTTGTCACCTTACAGGAAGGATGTGGAGATTTTGGAGAGGGTGCAGAAGTTTATCAGGATGCTGCCTGGATTAGAGGGTATGAACTACAGGGAGAGGCTAGAAAAATTGTAGTTGTTTTCTCTTAAGCAGTGCAGGCTGAGGGGAGACTTGATAGAAGTCTATAAAATTATGAGATGCATAGATTGGGTTGATGGTTAGAAACATTTTCCCAGAGTTGAAATATCCAATACCAGGCAGCGTGCATTTAAGGTGAGAGAATGTTCAAAGGAGATGTGAGGGGCAAGTTTTTTACACAGAGTGGTAGGAGTCTGGAATGGACTGCCGGGGTGGTGTGGAGGCAGATAGAATAAGGGCATTTAAGGGACTTTTAGATAAATACACGGATTTGCAAGGAATGGAGGGATATGGATCAAGAGTGGGCAGAAGGGATTAGTTTCATTCGATGTCATGTTTGGCACATTGTGGGCTGAAGGGCCCATTCTTGAGCTGTCAAGTTCTATTTTTTGTTTCCAACACCTGCAGTATTTTGTTTATATTTTCTTGACAAAAATATCACTGTGTTATATAATGTTATGATTCCAGATGATGGCTGTACTGGACTTCAGGATTGTCAACAAGTGAGCTCGGGGTGAAATAAGGAGATACTTTTTCACTCAGAGATTTGTTAAAATTTGGAATGTGCTGCCTGGGAGAGTAGTGGACGTGGATTCCGCACAAATTTTCAAAAGAGAGCTGGGTATATATTTTAAAGTGCTTAATTTAGACGGATATGGAAATAGGGCTGGAATTGGGACTAGATAGGTAGTTAGGAAGCTGGTACAGATACAATAGGTCAAATAGCCTCTTTCTGTACTGTAAAATTTGATGGACAAATCAGGTCCCAAAGTGAAACCTAGCTCAATAGAATACAGGTTTTATTTTCCTCTTTTGTTCACTGTGGAGACCACACACTGAACATATTGCACAAAAGAAAATCACAAACTACATTACATGAGAAAATGAATATCGGAACAATCTCATCCCTAACATCCAATAAAAAATCATCCCTTTTATCCCAGAAATTCCTTTACAGATACTGAAATCCCTGTGAAGTCACTCTGTCTTCTTGCTGGACAGGCATGGCTGTAACTGGCTTTCTTTTGGCAAATTTCTAGTATTCACTAGCTGCTATTTTCTGAGTGAATGTCTCCACAAGACCCTGAAAACAAGCTGCTAACTCAGCTCACTATTACATAACATGGCTTCCCTGAACTCATGTCTTCAACAGCCTTCTAAGAAGGCATCATGTCTGGCACCTACCATCTTCTGCCACTGGAACTTATTTCTCATTGACCTCTAGCTACCTGAGGACCCCTCCCTGCCTGAAAACTGCTAAACATGGTTGTTATACATACATATACAATAGGAGCAGGGCCAGCTCTGTCATTCATTAAGATCATGGCTGATTTGTTTATTTTTAAAATTCTACATTTCCATTGACCAATGGCCCTTGATTCTCTTGCATACCAAAGATCTATCGACCTCAGTCTCAGAAATATGCAACAATCCTGCCTCTAATGTCTTCTGAAGCATGATCCCTAATTTTAACCAATGCCACCTCATTCTGGATTGACTCACAAAAGGAGGCATAACTTCTATTTTCACCTTGTTTGGGGATGATTGCACAATGTTCACCACCTTTCACGATTCCTCAGATACTGAAGCTGTCCGTTTCCAAATATCCAAGCTTTGGCTGAAAAGTGGAATGTAACATTTCCATCACCCAAATGCCAGGCATTAACTATCTCTAACAGGAGAGAAATTAAACATCATTCTGTGACGCTCAACAGTATTACACAGAACATAGACAGTACAGCACAGTACAGGCCCTTTGGCCCATGATGTTGTGCTGGCCTATTATCCTACTAAGATCAATCTACTCTGCATACACTACATTTTAGTATCCTCCTTGTGCCTGTGCAAGAGTCACTTAAATGTCTCGAAAGTATCTGACTCCACTGCCACTGCCGGCAGCGCATTCCACACGCCCACCACTCTCTGTGTGAAGAGCCTACCTCTGACATCTCCCCTATACCTTCCTCCAATCACCTTAAAATTATGTCCCCTTGTAATAGTCATTTCCGCCCTGGGAAAAAGTCTCTGACTATCCATTCTATCTATGCCTCTCATCTTGTAAACCTTCATCAAGTCACCTCTCATCCTTCTTTGCTCCAATGAAAAAAGCCCTAGCTCCCTCACCCTTTCTTCATAAGACCTGTCCTCCAGTCCAGGCAGCATCTTCGTAAATCTCCTCTGCACCCTCTCTGAAGCTTCCATATATTCCAACAATGAGGTGACCAGAACCGAACACAATATTCCAAGTGTGGTCTAACCAGAGTTTTACAGAGCTGCAGCATAACCTCATGGCTCTTCAACTCAATTCCCCTGCCGATGAATGCAAACACACCATACGCCTTCTTTACAACCCTATCAACTTGGTTGGCAACATTCAGGGATCTGTGGACATGGACCCCAAGATCCCTCTGTTCCTCCACCCTGCTGAGAATCCTGCCATTAACCCTGGATTCTGCATTCAAATTCAACTTTCCAAAATGAACCACTTCACACTTTTCTGAGTTGAATTCCATCTGCCACTTCTTTGACCACCTTTACATTCTGTCAATGTCCTGTTGTAACCTACAACAGCCCCCCATGCTGTCCACAACTCTACCAACCTTTGGGTCATCAGCATACTTACTAACCCACCCTTACACTTCCTCATCCAAGCCATTTATAAAGATCACAAACAGCAGAGGTCCCAGAACAGATCCCTGCGGAACACCACTGGTCACCGAGCTCCAGGCTGAATACTTTCCATGTACTACCACCCTCTGTCTTCTATTGGACAGCCAGTTTTGTATCCAGACAGTCAAATGTCCCTGAATCCCTTGCCTCCTAACATTCTGAATGAGCCTACCATATGGAACCTTAACAAATGCCTTGCTAAAATCCATATACACCACATCCACTGCTCTATTTTCATCAGTGTGTTTTGTCACATCCTCAAAGAATTCAATAAGGCTTGTGAGGCATGACCTGCCCCTCACAAAGCCATGCTGACTATTTCTAATCAAACTGTGCTTTTCCAAATAATCATAAATACTATCTCTCAAAATGCTCTCCAATAATTTGCATACCACAGAAGTAAGACTGACTGGTCTGTAATCTCCTGGATTATCCCTATTCCCTTTCTTGAACAAGGGAATGACATTTGCCACCCTCTAATCTTATGATACTACTCCAGTGGACAGTGAGGATGCAAAGATCATTGCAAAAGGGGCAGCATCTCTTCCCTTACTTCCCACAGAAACGTTGGATATATCCCATCTGGCGCAAGGGACTAATCTATCCTCATGTTTTTCAAAATTCTGGGGCATCCTCCTTCCTAACATCAACCTGTTCGAGCATATCTACCTGTTTCTTGCTGTCCTCACAAACATCAAGGTCCCTCGCATTGGTGAATACTGAAGCAAAGTATTTATTAAGGACCTCCCCTACCTCCGCACACAAGTTCCCTCCACTGTCCCTGATTGGATCTACTCTCGCTCTGGCCATCTTCTTGTTCTTCACATAAGTATAGAAAACCTTGGGGTTTTCCTTGATCCTACCTGCCAAGGTTTTCTCATACCCCATTCTTTTAAGTCCATTCTTCAGTTCCTTCCCGGCTATCTTGTAGACCTGTAGAGCCCTGTCCGATCCTTGCTCAACCTTAAGTAAGCTTCCTTCTTCCTCTTGACTAGGTGTTCCATGTCTTGTTATCCAAGGTTCCCTCACCTTACCATCCTTTCCTTGCGTCTTTGGGACAAACCTGTCCAGTACCTGTAGCAACTGCTCCACAACATTTCTATCTTGCATTTCCCACAGAATATCTGATCCCAATTGGTGCTCCATAGTTCTTGCCCAATAGCATTGTAATTCCCCCTTCCCCAATTAAATACGTTCCCGTACCATCTGCTCCTCGCCCTCTCCATGACAATAGTAAAGGTCAGGAAGTTGTGATCATTATCACCGAAATGCTCTCCCACTGGGAGATCTAACACCTGACCTGGTTCATTGCCAAGCACTAAATCCAGTATGGCCTCCCCTCTAGTCAGCCTATCTATGTATTCAGTCAGAAATCTTTCCTGGACACACCTGACAAAATCTGCTCCATCCAAACTATTTGTACTTAGGAGGTTCCAGTCTGTATTAGGGAAGTTGAACTCGCCCATGAAAACAACTCTATTACTTCTACACCTTTCCAAAATCTGTCTCCCAATCTGTTCCTCCATGTCTCTGTTGCTATTGGGGGTGGGGGTGGGTGTGCGTGTGGGGGGGTGTCTGTAGAAAACTCTCAATAAAGTGACTGCTCCTTTCCTGTTTCTGATTTCCACCCAAACTGACTCAGTGGACAAACCTTCCTCCATGACCTCCCCGTCTGCAGCTGTGATACCATCCGTGATTAGCAATGCCACTCCCCCTCCTCTTTTACCTCCCTCCCTATTTCTTTTGAAACATCTATCCCCCGAAACATCCAACAACTATTCCCGTCCCTGTGTTATCCAAGTTTCCGTAATGACCACAAGATTGTAGTTTCAAGTGCTGATCCATGCTCTAAGTTGGTCACCCTTATTCCTGACACTTCTTGCACTTAAGTAGACACATTGACTGCCACTTTGCCCTATCAACTGTTTATCCTTCCTCATAGATTCTCTGCTTGCTCTATCTGTCTATACACTGGCTCCTCCATCCTCTGATCTGTAGCTCTGGTTCCCATCCCCCCGACAAACTAGTTAGAACCTCCTTCACCACCTCCCTCCCCCCCACCCCGACAGCGCGAGCAAACCTCCCACCCAAGATATTGGTGCCCCTCCAGCTCAGGTTCAACCCATCCTTCCTGTACAGGTCCCACCTTCCCCAGAAGGTATTCCAATGATCCACAAACCTGATGCCCTCCCTCCTACACCAGCTCTGTAGCCACGTGTTTAGCTGCTCTCTCTGTTCTGGCCTCGCTAGCCCGTGGCATTGCTAGTAATCTTGAGATCACTAGTCTACTCATTCTGGCTTTCAGCTTCCATCATAACTCCCTATCTTCACTTTTCAGATCCTTATCCCATTTCCTAACCATGCCATTGGTAACGATGTGTACCATGACTTCTGGCTGCTCTCTCCCCCCCACCCCCACTTAAGAATCCTGAAGACTTGATCCAAGAACATCCCTGACCCTGGCACCCGGGAGGCAACATATCATCTGGGAGTCTCGCTCGGTACCACAGAATCTCCCGTCTATTCCCCTAACCAGTGAATCTCCTATCACTATCACTCTCCTATTCTCCCCACTTCCTTCTAAGCCACTGAGCCAGGCTCTGGGACCTCAGGGACCTGGCCGCTATGGCTGCCCCTGGTTGGTTCACCCCCCCAACAGTATCCAAAATGATGTACTTATTATCGAGGAGAACAGCCACAGCAGATCCCTGCTCTGTCTGCCTATTCCCTTTCCCCTTTCCTGACGGTCACCCAGCTACCTTTCTCCTGTACCTTGGGTGTGACCACCTTCCTATAACTCCTCTCTATCAGCCTCTCAGTGTCCCGAATAATCCGGAGTTCATCCAGATCCAGCTCCAGTTCCCTAACGTGGTCTGTGAGGAGGTGCAGTTGGGAACACTTCTCGCAGGTGAAGTCAGAAGGGACACGATAGAGACAAGAGGAGCATGCAACTGCCCTAGCTTCCATTCCCTCTACTCTAGATTGCCAAAAGAATGGAGAAAAAAAACCTTACCTTACCAAACCTCCACAGAGTCTTTTTTTTGGTTAGAGCAGGAGGATGGGTGGGAGACACTACACGTGTAGTGTCTCGGGTTTAGACAATGCCGAAATATAAAAGTTCACTTCCTGGCTCGTGCTCTCATCATTCTCATCGCTGAAAGCAAGAAGGCCGCTGCCTCAGGAGGTAAGTTTTTATAAGGAAAAGCTTACCTTCCCGGCTGTCCCCTGGCTCACGGGAATCCCCTACTCTCAACATCCTTAAGATTACTATTGATCAGAAACTGAACTGGACTTGACACATAAACAATGGTTACAACAGCAGGTCAGAAGTAAGAAATACTGCGGCTAGTAACTCCCGCCCTTCTGACTGCCATCTACAAGGCACAAGTCAGGAGTGTGATGAAATACTCCCCATTTGCCTAGATGGGAGAAGCTCCAACAACACTCAAGCAGCTTGATACCATCCGGGACAAATCAGCACCACATCCACAAGCATCCACTCCCACCAGTGTTCAATAGCTGCATTGTGTACTTATCAACTGCCTTCTGGAAATCCAAGTTTCTCGGCTCCCTTTATCCTCGGTACATATTACTCTTTTAAAGAACTCCAATAAATTGGTAACACATGATTTCCAATGATGAAACTAT
>NC_081367.1:72008615-72023615 GCF_030684315.1 Stegostoma tigrinum | reverse complement strand
CTAGTGGGAGGTTAAACTTTTCACGCTTCTCTGGGGGGTGGTCTGGCTGTCTGTTTTCATCTCTTTTAGTCTCAGTGCCTTTTTACACATCCAGCCAATTAAAGGAAGATTAGAAACTGTATCTTGTGAGCACATAACCCCAACAGTATTCTTATTTTTATATGTTTATAATGTGGATATCGCTGGCTGAGCCAATATTTTTTGCCTCTTGAGAAGGTGGTGGTGAGCTGCCTTCTTGAACTACTGCAGTCTCTGTGTTGTAGGTAGATCCAAAAATGTTGTTAGGGAGAGAATTACAGTCAAAATTCCATGTGGAAGACAGCGTAATCTAGTCATAGTTTAGTTCTGTCTGCCAGCACTTTATAGAGCAATACAGCACAGGAACAGACCCTTTGGTCCACTTTATCTGTGCCAAACATCTTGCCATTCCAAATTAACGCCGTCTGCCTGCACATGGTCTATATCCCTCTATTCCCTCCCTGTTTATGTGCCTGTATAAACTGGGAACCGTTGTCTAACCAATTTGATTCAATCTGGATGAAATTTGTTGCTCTTAAAATTGTGAAAATAAGCAGTTACTGAGAAAAAAAGTTGACTGAATTTCAGCCAGAAAAGGTGTGCAGGAATGTTCCTCTCATAGTTTCCAGCAGCGGGGTCTTTTTAATTTGATGATTACAGATTTATAATTCATTTTATAGATTACATATACATTTCGACAACGCTTGACTAATGGTCTCATGTTGCTTCCCCAAAAATCGCAGATACAGCAGATCTAGAAAGTAACAAGATTGATTAATTCTGAAGGATCATTGCTCCATCGGACAGAAAGCAGAACTGACAAATAAAGATGTTAATAATCATATCCAGAAAACACTTGGCTTCCATTTGGAAAATAGAGACTTAAAACTGTCCCAAGTTGTCATTGGTTTCATGAAGACTCTGTCCTTGAAAGGCAATGGCACTAAGTTCAAACACTATTAGGTTGGAGAGTTTGAGCTACAGGGAGAGGCTGAATAGGCCGGGGCTATTTTTCCTGGAGTGTCGGAGGCTGAGGGGTGACCTGATGTTGGTTTATAAAATCATGAGGGGCTCGGATAGTGTGAGTAGACAAGGTCTTTTCCCCAGGGTAGGGGAGTCCAAAACTAGGGGGGATAGGTTTAAGGTGGGAGGGGAAAGATTTAAAAGGGACCTAGGGAATAACTTTTTCATGCAGAGGGTGGTGAGTGTGTATGGAATGAGCTGCCAAAAGAAGTGGTGGAGGCTGGTACAATTACAACATTTAAAAAGCATCTGGTTGGATACATGAATAAGAAGGGTTTAGAGGGATATGGGCCCAAGTGTGAGTAGATTAAGAGATAACAAGCTGTAGAGCTGGATGAACGCAGCAGGCCAAGCAGCATCAGAGGAGCAAGAAGGCTGACGTTTTGGGCCCAGACCCTTCTTCAGCTTTCCCGCTCCTCTGATGCTGCTTGGCCTGCTGTGTTCATCCAGCTCTACACCTTGTTATCTCAGATTCTCCAGCATCTGCAGTCCCTGCCATCCCTGTGACGAGATTAATTACAGATATCTGGTCAGTATGGATGAGTTGGACTGAAAGGTCTGTTTCTGTGCATGACAACTCTACAACTATGCCTCGAGTCTGTTTGAGGCTTGTGTTATGATGCTTGGCTCCTGTTGTGAATGCTGAAAGTGCAAACACTATCTGGATATTTTCCTAATCGACCTGTGCAGAGATGCTATTACACAACTCTCGAGCAAGTGGGCCTCCTGGCTCAGGGGTAGCGATGTTAACACTGTGCCACAAGAGCTCTTAGTAATATGAATGGTCTGCTGTAACTTGCACAGCCCTCACAGTACTCATCACCTTGGCCAAGGTGCCATTAGGGTATAGAACATAGAGGCTGTCTGTACAATGGCCCCCGCCAGAGTGGAGGGACCACCCTGGTCTAGTCTCATCCTCCTACCTGTGACTAGTTACCACAGAATCGATAGGCAGTTGATGGCATCATGGTATTATCAGTAGACTGTTAATCCAAAGGCCCAAGTAATGTCCTGGTGATCTGACTTCAAATCTCACCATGGCAAATGGTGGAATTTGGATTCAATTTTAAAAAATCTGGAATTAACAGTCTAACGATGATCGTGAATCCATCGTCGATTGTCAGGAAAAAAACCCATCTGTGTCACTTAGGTCCTTGAGGGAAGGAAACTGCCATTCTTACCTGGTCTGGCCTACATGTGACTCCAGACCCACAGCAATGTGGTTGACTCTTAACTGCCCTCTGGGCAATTAAGGATGGGCAATAGCCTACCCTCACCCTATCACTGAATTAAAAAAAAATTAACAGAGAGCAAACTCTTTCTCAATTTCGTTGGAGAAAGTGTAAACAAAATTGCTGATGATATGTTGATATTTTTTGGCACAGTGCATATTGGAATGTTTTGTATTATTCACACACTTTGGTCACAAGTAACTGTTTTTCCAGAATCCATTAAGTGGAGGCACATTCAGATCTCACTGCAGGTGGGGAGATAATTTTATCCTGACCTAGAAAAAAGCTCTGATCTATTTTGAATAAATTTGTGAGCTGGAAAAGCTTTTGTATTTTCTTACGCCTTATGAAAATCACGAGACATTTCCTAAAGAAATTCCATTTTAAATGTACATGTAATTAACTCAATCAATGCCTGCCGAGTGATATTGCAGTTCCTTATCTATACTTACTTCTGGCAAACATGGGCTTCAATAAAATATGACAGTTGTTTTTAGGTAGACTTAGAATGCCTAATGTGTGGAAGGTGGCTATTCAGCCCAGTGAGTCCAAAACCTCTGAAGAGCATCCCATCCAGCCCCACCCCCTACCCTATCCCTGAACACTGCCTTTCCCATGGCTATTCCAGCTAACCTGCACATCCCTAGACACCTCTGGGCAATTTAGCATGGCTGATCCACCCTAACCTGCACATCTTTGGACTGTGGGAGGAAACCGGAGCACCCCACACAGACGCAGGGAGAATGTGCAATCTCCACGCAGACAGTCGCCCGAGGGTTGGGATCGAACCCAAGTCCCTGGGGCTGTGAGGCTGCAGTGCTAACTGCTGAGCCATCATGGACTGAACTTTCCTTTCTCCATATGAATCCTGTCACAAACATTTCAAGCCTTATCACATATTATGGCATATTCTGAGGTAGAAGGGAATAATTAGTTTGGCCCTGTTCCTGCCTTCACCAGATGTAAGTGAGAGCTATAAGTTAATGGTGGAGCAATCACAAATGGGAATTGTGACTTTTTTCCTTCTTGCTTGTAGTCTTTGAGGCTCACTTGGGCATTGAATGAGATCATTGAACCGAGAATCTCACTGAACGGAGATGAAAACAGCTTGAGATCTTCAATCCTGTGTAGGAATGGAAGACAGTCCGTCACACTTGAGCTTAGACATTTGATGTGTGAACTAACCAAAGCAATGAAGGATTTGTTAGAATCAAATGAATATCATTAGATAATAAAGTGTGAGGCTGGATGAACACAGCAGGCCAAGCAGCATCTCAGGAGCACAAAAGCTGACGTTTCGGGCCTAGACCCTTCATCAGAGAGGGGGATGGGGAGAGGGAACTGGAATAAATAGGGAGAGAGGGGGAGGCGGACCGAAGATGGAGAGAAAAGAAGATAGGTGGAGAGGAGAGTATAGGTGGGGAGGTAGGGAGGGGATAGGTCAGTCCAGGGAAGACGGACAGGTCAAGGAGGTGGGATGAGGTTAGTAGGTAGGAAATGGAGGTGCAGCTTGGGGTGGGAGGAAGGGATGGGTGAGAGGAAGAACAGGTTAGGGAGGCGGGGATGAGCTGGGCTGGTTTAGGGATGCAGTGGGGGAAGGGGAGATTTTGAAGCTGGTGAAGTCCACATTGATACCATTAGGCTGCAGGGTTCCCAAGCGGAATATGAGTTGCTGTTCCTGCAACCTTTGGGTGGCATCATTGTGGCACTGCAGGAGGCCCATGATGGACATGTCATCTGAGGAATCGGAGGGGGAGTTAAAATGGTTCGCGACTGGGAGGTGCAGTTGTTTATTGTGAACCAAGCGGAGGTGTTCTGCAAAGCAGTCCCCAAGCCTCCGCTTGGTTTCCCCAATGTAGAGGAAGCCACAACGGGTACTGTGGATGCAGTATACCACATTGGCAGATGTGCAGGTAAACATCTGCTTAATATGGAAAGTCATCTTGGGGCCTGGAAGGGGGTGAGGGAGGAGGTGTGGGGGCAAGTGTAGCACATAGAATATAGAACATAGAACATACAACATTACAGCACAGTACAGGCCCTTTGGCCCTCGATGTTGTACCGACCTGTCATACCAATCTGAAGCCCATCTAACCTACTCTATTCCATGTACGTCCATATGCTTGTCCAATGACGACTTAAATGTACCTAAAGTTGGCGAATCTACTACCGTTGCAGGCAAAGCGTTCCCTTCCCTTACTACTCTCTGAGTAAAGAAACTACCTCTGACATCTGTCCTATATCTTTCACCCATCAATTTAAAGCTATGCCTCCTCTTGCTTGCCGTCACCATCCTAGGAAAAAGGCTCTCCCTATCCACCCTATCTAACCCTCTGATTATTTTATATGTTTCAATTAAGACACCTCTCAACCTTCTTCTCTCTAATGAAAACAGCATCAAGTCCCTCAGCCTTTCCTCATAAGACGTTCCCTCCATACCAGGCAACATCCTGGTAAATCTCCTCTGCGCCCTTTCCAAAGCTTCCACATCCTTCTTATAATGCGCTGACCAGAACTGCACGCAATACTCCAAGTGCGGCCGCACCAGAGTTTTGTACAGCTGCAGCATAACCTCTTGGTTCCGGAACTCGATCCCTCTATTAATAAAAGCTAAAGCACTGTATGCCTTCTGAACAGCCCTGTCCTTCCTACGGTTGCAGGGGAAGTTGCCGGGTGTGGTGGGGTTGTAGGAGAGTGTGGAGTGGACAAGGGAGTCACGGAGAGAGTGGTCTCTCCGGAAGGCAGACAAAGGTGGGGATGGCAAAATGTCTCATCCCCTCCCCTCAGATTCTCCAGCATCTGCAGTTCCCATTATCTCTGAATATAATTAGAGTTGGAGTTTACTGGAGTGAACTCCTGAAGCTTCTTTACAGCCCCTTGGTATTGAGCATGACTCGCTCCAACATGAGGTCCCCCCAGTGAGTAATTACGCTGTGGAATGCACTGCCTGGAAATGTGGTCGACGCAAACTGCATGGATACAAGAGGATGTAGGCAATAGGGTTAGTGCAGGCAGGATGGGCTCAATCTATGCCATGGTGATTCCGATATAACTGACAACTCGAACATTCGATCTGCAGACTCTGCTGCATGTGGGGAAATTATGCTTAAATGGTTGAAGGGTCTAGGCCCGAAGCGTCAGCTTTTGTGCTCCTGAGATGCTGCTTGGCCTGCTGTGTTCATCCAGCCCCATACTTTGTTATCTTAAGTGGTTGAGTTGTTTGGAATTTAGCGTACTCCTTCAGACACTTCAGCAGCACTTCTGCACAGTCCTGGCGAGGTATCTTGATGTTCTTTCTGTATACCCCTTCTCCATTTTAGCCAAGCATCTCCCATGAGCCAACAGTTTAGACTTGACCTCTTTGGAGAATGGAGAAGTCAGAGACATGGAGGGTGGGGTGCAGCTTGAAACCTCAAACCCTCATGTCTATGGATGAGACATCAAAGAAAAGTTTCTAAAAAGCTCAGGAACAACTGAGGGGCTGAATGGCTGACTTGTGTTGCTTTACTGTTCTACAAGAAGAGTTGCAGAAAAGTAGTCTTCTAAGAAAGAAAGAATATTAATTTCTCCACATGCCACCAGCACATGATTCACAGCAGAGGATTGTGTTCGAATTAAATAACAGCTAGATTTCTCATCTATTTTAAAATGTTAAGTCCTTCTTCAGAGCTGTAAAGCCACTTATGCTGTCAATGTGCTGCAATAATCCTCATTATCTCCTATTTTAACTCTGCTCAAAGCTTCAGGTACAATCCCTGAAGATTTCTGTCACAGTTACAGCAAATATAAGAGCATGCTTTCACCTAAAGCTGTTTCCATGGGCCTCCACAGAACTTCTGGAATTTCTTTGGACAATATCCAGGCTTGAGTTGACAAGTGGCAAGTAACATTCTCGCCACACAAACCCCAGGCAATGACCATCACCAATAAGAGACAATGTAAAACATCATCTCTTGTCATTCAGTGGTGTTGCCATCACTGAATCCCCCACTATCAATGTCCTGGAGATTTCCAAAGGCCAGAAACTTTATTGGACTTGCCATGTAAAGGCACCGACAACAAGAGCAGGTCAGGGATGAGGAATACTACAGGAATAACTCACTTCCTCACACCCTAAATCCTGTCCACCATCTACAAGGCACAAGTCAGGAATGTGATGGAATACCCCCCACTTACCTGGATGGGTGCAACTCCAACAACATTCCAGAAACGTGACACCATCCAGGACAAAGCAGCCTGCTTGATTGGTGCTACATCCACAAACATCCCCTCCCTCTACCTCCAACGCAGCGGTGTGTACCAAGTACAAGACACACTGTAGAAATTTGCCAAAGATCCTCAGGCAGCATCTTCCAAACCCACCACTCCTTCCATCTGGAAAGACACGAGCAGCAGAAACATGGGAACACTACCCCCTGCAAGTTCCCTCCAAGTCGCTCACCATCCTGGCTTGGAAATAGATTGCCTTTCCTTCGTTGTTGCTGGGACAAAATCCTGGAATTCCCTCCCTAAGGGCATTGTAGATAAACTCACAGCAGGAGGACTACAGTGGCTCTAGAAGGCAGGCCCCCACCAACTTCTCAAGGGGCAACTAGGGACGGGCAAGAAATGCTGACCCAGCCAGTGACACCCACATTCCATGAACAAGTTTAAAAAACTTTGAAGATTTGTCAATCTGAAGGGTATCTGAACATGAAGCAGTAAAGTCCCTGTAAAGTAGACTGAGCATGGACTGGCTCGTTTGTCTTGGGAAACTGCACCCATATCTGTTTGAAGGGGACGTTGTGCTAACAGCAAATCAGTTTAAGCCACGTCCCACAGCTGACAAGGAACCACAGGAGGAGCAGAATTTTATCAGGCCAGCACGGAGGGGCTTTGGAAGTGAGAAATAGGAAATTATTGCCTTTTGGGTTGTTTCCATAATACGTCCCCAGCTCCGTTTTACCATGCTGGTGATGAATTGCCAATGGGAGCCATACCAATGCAGTTGATGTTGATTGGTCACCAGTCAGTGTAATTAAGGCCTCAATTAGGTGCCAGTTCCAGAATCTGCTGGCATTCTACCAATATCGTGTAGCCTCTACTCCTCGCCCACCTCTCCACTCTCAAAGCCTGCTCTCAATCGCCCATGCATTTTACCACAACCACTGACGCTGTCCCATTTACCTGCTTCAGCCCATGTCCGATTCCCAACCTGGGAGTAAGGTCTTCCTTGCTGCTGTCCCCAGTCACAGGGACTTCCCATCAAATAAAACCAGGCCGCGCAGGCTTCTAGAGGGAGAGGCAGCTTCACAATTTGCTGCTTCACAAAAAATTCCAACCGTCAACCGATGCAAAAATGGTCCCCACCCCAGGAATATCTCCAAGGGCATAACATTCTAGCTGAACAACTATAAGTGATAGGAACTAGAGTAGGCCATTCAGCCCCTCAAGACTGCTCGGCCATTCAATAGGATGGTAATAACCGTGGTATTTTCATGAAAGGCAACAGATTCTAGTATAATAGCACTAGCTGAGAAAACTAAATGTCATCCATCAGCTTTGACAATGACATTTTCCTCTTAAAACGTGACGAACATGCAGGCAGAACAATGTTAAGCTCACTGGCGCACTGCTGCCTCACAGCGCCACCCTCAGGTGACTGTCTGTGTGGGGTTTACACATTCTCCCTGTGTCTGCGTGGGTTTGCTCCCACTTCCAAAGGTGTGCAGGGCAGGGTGGATTGATCATGCTACATTGCCCATTCTGTCCAGGGATGTGCAGGTTAAGTGGGTTAGTCATGGGAAATGCAAGGTTACAGAGATAGGGTAGGGTGTTGTCTGGTCGAATGCACTTTGGAGCGTTAGTCTGGACTTAATGGGCTGAATGGCCTGTTCCCACACCATAGGGATTCTATAATTCTAATTGGGAAACTACTGAAAGAAGCTTTTGGTTCAAAACACAGCAATCCTAATGGGCCGTGGAACTGGAGTGGACTCACTTAATGGAAGCTATTGGTACCAATCCTTGAGCTTGCATTAAGCTTAAATCCCAAAATCAGGCTTTGACAAATCAGAACTGTGCAAAGGGAAAAATTACTCTTGGTGCCTAATGCAGATTTCCGATGTGTCCTAAATATCTCTCACAGAAACTGGGCCCAGTGCTCAGTACTGATGGTAACCTGCAGGCCAGACTGATACCTGTAGTGGATCAAATCAATAAAACAGACTTACTGCATTGAGTTAGCAACATTGAAATGTTGGGTCATGATTGCCCACTGGGGGTGCTGGGGGATATGTGAGATATTTGGGAGTTTGTCGCACAGGACAAAGCAGTGATGGGGACAGCAGGGCTGCACTTTTTGTAAAGAAATGAGGAAAGAGTGATGTCACTTTCGAGTTTTCATCATAGAATCCCTACAGTGTGGAAACAGGCCCTTCAGCCCAACAAGTCCATACTGACCCTCAGAGCATCCCACCCAAACCCATCCCCCTCTTAACCCACCTAACCTGCACATCCCTGGTCACAATGGGAAATTTTAGCACAGCCAATCTATCTACCCTGCACGTCTTTAGACTGTGGGAGGAAACCGGAGCACCCGGAGGAAACCCTCACAGGCTCGGGGAGAATGTGCAAACTCTACACAGACAGGCACCCGAGGGTGGAATCGGACCCGAGTCATTTAATTGTCAATCATTAATGGGATTGGGAAAATGTGAAAATTGTACCTGTCTGATTTATTTTGAACCAATGTCCTTTCTCTCTGATTGTAATAGATTGGTAAAGTGGAATGTGCCGGAAAAGACTGGATTGTAAGCATCAGGTTTGTAGTGTGACGATATGTGAGAGCAACTCATCATGGAGGTGGATCAGTGCCAGTTCTTTGCAGTCAGGGACACATTGTTCTCCAATAGTTTGGAAGGAAAGTAACAAGCCAAGCACACAAGTAGAAGTACTTCGACTGGACCATAGGCAGCTGTTCATTGGGTTTCTCGTGGGAGCAGACAGATAGAAACCGCAACCAAATTGTACTCATCCCTTTCACAATGCAGAGAGGCAGTGCCAAGGAACTGAAACACAAGGTGTATTTATGTGTATATCTTTTCCACATGTGCACTCAACATCTTAAAAATGTGTTTTTCTGCAGAAACCCATCAAACTTTTAAATGGCAGTCTGCTTACTTAGTTTATACGGCAGCCTATTATTTAGATGGGTTTTCTGGGGTTAGGCCCTGCTCTGTGGGTTGGCATCAACTGAGTGCGTGAGGGTGACGCGGTGGCTCAGTGGTTAGCACTGCTGCCTCACGGGTCCAGGGTTCAATTCCACCCTCAGGCCACGGTCTGTGTGGAGTTTGCACATTCTCCCTGTGTCTGCGTGGGTTTCCTCCGGGTGCTCCGGTTTCCTCCCACAGTCCAAAGATGTGCGGGTTAGGTGGATCGGCCATGCTAAATTACCCGTATTGTTCACAGATGTGTAGCTTAGGTTGTTTATAGGGGTGGGTCAGGGTGGGATGCTCTGAAGGTCAGTGTGAACATGTTGTGCCAAAGGGTCTGTTTCCACACTGTAGGGATTCTGTGGTCAATAGTCTGTTTTACGTCTCTCTCTATTTTTACTGCACTGCCTGTGATTAGTTTTATATGATTCCACAAGGTCTACTCTGTTCTGTGTTCAGTCCATATCCTGCTCTTATTACACTAAATATCCATTAAACCCTGAAAGTAAAAGTAAATATAACTGTATCAGAGACAGTAGGAACTGCTGATGCCGGAGAATCTGAGATAACAAGGTGTAGAGCTGGATGAACACAGCAGGCCCAGCAGCATCAGAGGAGCAGGAAGGCTGATGTTTCAGATCTCGACCCATCTTCAGAAAATCTTTTTTGGGGTCTACAGCCGAAATGTCAGCCTTCCTGCTCCTCTGATGCTGCTTGGCCTGCAGTGTTCATCCAGCTCTACACCTTGTTATCTCAGTAAACATAATAGAATGGTTTTGAATAATCAACCTTGACTGGGAGAGGAATGATTGTTCAAAGATTGAGACAACATGGACTTCCCCATGATAGTTCAGTGAATGTACAAACAACATTGTGAGGTACTGCTTTTGCAAACATGAAGGATCCAGATCAATACCAAATAGGAAAGCAGTCCAAGAAAGACAGTGTAGTGCAGGAACTGGGCTTCTGCAATCGGAACAGAAATTGCTGAAGTTACTCAGCAGATTAAGCAGCATCTGTGAAGAAAGTTAATGGTCCATGGCTGAGATTTGGAAATGTAATAGGATTTAGGAGTGGTCAGGGAAAAGGGCTAAGAGGAGGGTGTGTGATGAGGAGAATCCCAGATTTTTGACATTAGATAATCTTAACATGGGCCGTGGTATGCAGAGTGTAAGGAGGGGAAAGCTCAGTCAGTTTAGTTTTGACTGACATCTCCTGGCAAAGGGATTTAAATGGAGTCTGGAGTCAGGGGAGAGAGAACCTTTTTTTGATTGGTCTGTGAGAGCGGGATTGGTGAACGGGATTGGGGTCTGCAATACAAAGGGATAATAAAGACTCTTAAGATGCTGCTTGGCCTGCTGTGTTCATCCAGCTCCACACTTTGTTATCTATAATAAAGACCCTACTTCTTCATTTGCTCACCTGACAAACAGTCAACAGAGAGACATTGGTCATTGAATCATATAATGGAGAAAAGGATCTTCAACCCACTGAGCCTATACTGTCTAAACTATACTATACTTACACTAGTCCTACTCTCCCGCACTAGACTTGTAGCATTGAATATTAGGAACCTGCAAGTTTTCATCCAAGGACTTTTTAAATGCTGTGAGGTTTCCTGCCTCAACTACCCCTCCCAGGCAAAGCATTCCAGGCCCCCACCGTCATGTGGGTGAAAACCTCTTGCCTTTCAATTTAAAATGATGTCCACTTGTTATCGAACCTTCAAAGGATAGGAAAAGCTTTCTTCTATTGAACCTATGCATGCCCCCCTCCCACCCCCGTAATCTTGCACATCTCGATCAGGTTTTCCTTTCAGCCTACTCTGCTCCTTAGAAAACAACCTGAGTTTATCCAGCATCTCTCCATCGCTAAACTGCCCCATCCCAGACAACATCCTGGTGAATTTCCTCTGCACCCCCTGCAGTGTAATCACATCCTTCTGATAGTGCAGTGACCAGAACTACGCACAGTGCTCCAGCTAAAGTCCTACACTGCTCCAACCTGTGCCTCAAATAATAAAGAAGAGAAAACTGTATGCCTTCTTAACTACTCTAATAACCTGGCCTGCCATCATCAGGGATTTATGGACAAACACCCTAAGATTGTGTGTATTTAAGGCTGAGTTAGATTCTTGATCAGTTGGGGAATCAAGGGTTATAGGGAAAGTGCAGGAAAGTTGAGGAATATTGGGTCCTGTTGCACAGTGGAGCAGGCTCAAGGCACCCCTAATGGCCTACTCATGCTCGTGTTTCTTATGGTGTGTCACTTTCACATTTGGCCTATTTTGATCGCCTGTCTAAGCATGATGGATAGCACGTTGTCATACTCAGGTCTTCCTGATTAGAACAAAGCCAGATAATAATCACACCATGTGCTGCAAGATTAAGCATCGGCAAAATATGTCAGGGGGATAATCAAGATTAACTGACTGCTGAGAACAAAGAGCAAAGAACTCAGAGAAACTTCCAATGACTCTACGGCTGAACTTGGCAAGTTAGTCATCCAGGTGGCAAAAATTACCCTGCACACTCCATAAGAATTAAGTTAATGCATTTGGATTAAGTTTCCATGTTAAATATTTTAATGAAATTGTTAAGCCATTTGCAGTTGCATTCTCGTGTGCAACTCAAGTAATAACACTGGAGTAGCTCCCATTTGTTCCGGATTTAATTATGATCATCAAATGATTTACTTAGTCTCCGAATTTAGAGGTTTATGTTAAAGTGCTCACCCTATTCTATTTGCATAAAACTTACAACATAGAAAATGATCTATAGAGTTTTGAATCCTCCACACAAACCTCTTCTTACTCTATTTAATCCTATTGGCATAACCTTCTTTTCCTTCTTGCTTCATGTCCTTATTTAACATTCCCTTAAATACATCTCAGCTATTTGTCCCAACTATTCCCAAGGGTAGCAATGTCCATATTTGAATCTCTCTCTGAGTGCAGAAATTTATTATGAAATCTTGGTTGTATTTACTGGTGATGACTGCAAAGTTAGGCTTTGATATCTGTTGAAGCATTGTGTTGCAAGTTAAGCCGGATGTTTTAAGGTAAAGGTGTTGGAAAGGGCAGAGAAAGATGGTTCCAGGGATGACAGTCTCCAGTTCTGTGGATTGATTGGACCTATTTTTCTTGCATGAGAGAAGTTTGAGTGAAGAGGATTTGACATAAAATTGTTAGGGTCTATACAGCATAAAGATTAAGCCAGAAATGAGGAAGAATTTCTTCTCTCAGAAGGTTATGAATCTGTTGAAATTGACTTGTTAAGTCTACCCAAGACTGAGATAGATTTTTAAGCTACTTAATAAGATAAGAGCCTAGCTCTGAGGAAGGGCCATGGGACCCGAAGCGTTAACTCTGTTTTTACCTTTACAGATGCTGCCAGACCTGCAGAGCAACTTCTGTTTTTGTTCCTGATTTACAGCATCCGCAGTGCTTTCGCTTTTTATTTAAGACCCAATGGTGTTGGAATAGGATATGAGCATGGATGGAGAACTGAGTAACTAGTAGAGAGAATATTTTCAGGATGGCAATCTGGAAGTGATGGAATGCCACAGGGGTCAGTGCTGGGGCCATGATTATATGCAATGTTTGTGAATGTTCTATAGCCAAGTTTGTGAATAACACGCAAAAAATGCTGGGAAACCAAGAAGTGAGGATGAGACAAATATTGCAGAGGGATAGACAGGTTAAATCAGTCTGCAAAAACATGGCAGATGGAAGGTAATGGGGGAAAATGTGAGGTTATGTACTTTAGCAGGAAGAACAGAGGAGCTGAATCTTATTTAAGTAGGAAAGACTGTGGGAAACTTCAGAGCAGAGTGATTTAGGAGTTCTTATGCATACATCTCAAAAGGCTAATGTCTAAATTCAGTAGGTATTTGGGAAGGCAAATGAATGTTGGCCTTTATTTCAAAGAGGTGGAGTCTAAAAGTAGGGATGTTTTACTAAAACCAAACAATGCACTAGTCGCCTAAAGTTGGATTACCATGAACAGTATTCCTCATCGGAGGAAAGATATGTTAGCACTGGGAGTGGTGCAGAGGATGTTCATCATGCTGATAACAGGTATGAAGAGTGGTCTTAGGACAGGTTATGTAGGCCTGTGTTCAGCGGAATTTGGAAAAATGACTCATGACCTTATTGGCTCATACAATATTCTTAGGTGGCTTGGCAGGGTAGATGTGGGAAAGCACGGTGAAGGAGACTTCAAACAGAGGATCCCAGAATGAGGGGTCACCCACTTCAGATGGAGATGAGGAGGGATTTCTTCTATGAGAGAATAGCGAATCTGTACAATTCTTTACCCCAAAGGGCTGTCCAGGCTGGCTCATTGAGTATTTTCCAGGCTGAGATAGATTTTTAATCAGGAATCAAAGGTCATGGGGAAAAGGCGAGTAAGTGGAGTTGAGGATTACAAGAGTAGCCATGATTTCATTGAATGGTGGAGCAGATACAATGGGCTGAATGGCCTACTTCTCGTCCTATGCCTTATGGCCCTATGGTTTTTAAATACAGCTCAGTACTTGGCTGTTACTGACACATGACTGCAAGCAAGTTAGAGATTTCAGCGATGGGCTATTTCAGGGAAGCAGGAAACAGTGGTCAGGTGGACTTATTGATTAAAAATAGGGTTACAATATCAATCAAAGGAGAAACAGATAAGGGAAAGTAATTAGCACAAAACCAAGGGTAGAGTTAGGGAATAGGAAAGACAGAAAACAGTAATTGAAGATCTCTACAGGCCTGATTGTTACAGTGAAGTGACAGAATATGTTTATAATGATAGCACATGTTTGTTTAGTAGGAGATTTTAATCATTAGCAGATTGTACGAACAGAATGTTCCGGTTAAATTGAAAGTAACTCTTTGGATTGAATATCAATCAAAAATAGTTTTTGAAACTAGCAAGAGGGCAGGCCACAAGAGATTGAGCACTGAGTAATGAGATGCATTTAGTCCATAATCCTACTGTTTGGAGACAGTGTTCTAAGAGGGATTATAGAGTGTGGAAGTGTCGGTGTTGGAATGGGGTGGACAAGGTCAGAAATCACATGGCACCAGGTTATAGTCCAACAGGTTTATTTGAAAACACAAGCTTTCGGAGTTTTGCTCCTTCATCAGGTATTAGTGAGGGTGATATCAGGCATAGAATTTATGAGTAAAAGATTAAAGGGTCACCCCACTGATCAGGATGTATTAAACAAACCAAAGATGCTGTTAAATCTTTAATCTGTTTGAAGGTTTTAATTGATTAATATGTATATGTAAATCCCTAAAATCCTTTGAAGTCACTGTCCTGAGAGAACTAAAGGTTTTAACAGTGTAAGGAAAAGGTGACATTTTAGATCAGACAAATTTTGTAATGTGTGAGCCTTGTTTAGAATCTGCTTATGTTTTGGTTTGGAGTCAGACTGCTTTTATTTCTAAAATAGGAATTTATAAAATGCCACATTGACTGACTGTCTATAAATTGTGTGCTTTTTGAACAAAATAAAATGTATCTGCAAATATATCTACACTC